>NC_080173.1:101592027-101777027 GCF_950295315.1 Erinaceus europaeus
TCTCCTTGTGATAAAGTTTATGAAGTAGGCACAGGAAGAAGTCAACAATAAAAACTAGTTGCCGGACTAGCTTCGTGGGCGGGAGACAGACGACCAGGGACTCATGGCTGAGCTGTACTCAATTCAGTATTTATTCATGTGGAACACTGCACAATCTAAGCCATCTAAAACTAAAACTAACTATAATCACAATCCTGTCCTTATATATACTCGCCAAGTAGGGTGGAAACAGGATGTGATGTAGAGAGGGTGGAGTGAAAAGAGACTGGTGGAAATCAGGGTGTACTAGGAGAGGGGGCGGAGCAAAAAGACATCATGAACCAGTGGGGATTAAGCCAATGTCCTGCAGGCAGGGAGGTGCTTAGTTAACAGTGGTTATGTAAATAGAATACAGGGTTAAGCAGAGGGGATTAAACCAATGAAACAGAAGGGGTCTTAGAAGCAGAATTAGAAGCAGACCAACAACGAGTAATAAAATAGAGCTTGAGTATCAGTTTACTGTAATAATAATATACAATGAATGTCGGTGGAAATCATCTCAAAATATATTGCTGAATCAAAGAAGATGAGTGTTGCAATCTAACTTAAAAAGGGTTGGTGGAGCTGCTGTGGTGGGTGAAAGGATTCACAGCGGGAGCTGGGAATGGGTTTAAACAATACACGGTTTATCAGGTTGACACAGGTAAAAGGCAAAATAGGCACTTATCATCTAGGGTGAAGCGTACGCTAGGCCCATAAAGTCTGAATATGGTTATCAAAAGTTCAGTCCCATAAGATAAACTATTATCAGCTCTGGTAAAGGCTGCTCATGGCTGTAGAGGGGTCTAAAAGTTTACCGGCTAGCAGAGTCACATGTGTTCAGTGCCCGGGAGAAGTCACCAGGCACACCTCCGCCGAGATGCTTCTGACCAGGAGAAGCAGCAGCAACCAAAGGGCCCGACTTCCGGCTGGCTGTCCTTTTAAGTCTATCCAGCCCGGCCACAATGCTTTGCACACCAGCAGACTGGATGCCCCCACAGTCCACCACACGCCTGTGCAGACCACTGCACACTGTGGCCAAGGCTGGCGTCAGCACTGTGCCGGGACTTCCATCCATGGTTGCCGTATACTGCCTCGCCGCAGACGAGATGGTCTCATTTGGGACAACATGTATGGAACTGAATGTACGGAAGCGAGTGAGTGAGCTGACTAAGTGAGATGTGGAAAGAGGAGAAAGAGAACTGCTGGCTGGCTTCGCTCCTGTGGACTGCAGACGACCAAAACAAATCAGCTGGCAGAAAAGTTTACGCCAGCTTGTTTCTTGGGCTTTGCGAACACTGTGCTGTTTACAGGACTTTGCTGGAGTCTGGAGTGACTTAGAGTTAACCTGTTTGGAAGTGCCATTATATCTTCGAAGTCTTGAAATTTTGGAAAACTTTGTTACATCATGAATAAAAAGAGGGAAAGTGGTATCTTACTGGTCTGTGGTCAGTTACAGGTCATTGAAACCAGGGAAAGAGAGACTGGAGAAGGGGCAAGTACTGTGTTTGGGTTTATAGATCGGCACTCAAATATAGATGTGCTCACAGTTCTGTGCGTACAATGTCCTGTGTCCATGTGCACCGTAAGCTGCAAATCCAGACACAAAATTGCTGAACGCAAACTGTATTTTCTGAGGCGGACAGACCTGAGTTCTGCTCTCCCATTCGATACCGTGCCAGAGAGGAGGAGACCACAGAAAAAACCAGTGTCTGCTTGAGCCAGCTCCTTGGCACCTGGTGACACACATTTTTAAAAAGAAAAACGTACAAGTTCATTTTTTATCACTGTATTTTCTGGTCTTGATGTTTTCTACGCCTTAGACTCCTTGAAGACCCATGTTTCAGTGACAGTTCTCACAAAGTCTTAGCTTGGCTGCTATTTTTTTTTCCCCTGCAAGTTCATGTGTCTCCTTATATCTCACCTATGAATGAAGCCGTCTGGTAGCCGACGCTCACTTTCCCACTAACCACGATCTCCTCCACTTTCACCCTTTTGGTGGGGAGGACAGGGCACCATTGCTTTTAATTCCAGAGCAGTGGCACTGAGCATACGTCCACAGCTCCTTTCCCCAGGGGTCGGCCACGGGCATCAGGCTGCTCCCTCTGGCTGGTCCTTGTGGACACTGGAGCTACGAGCAGGGGCGCCTGTCTTTCTGGACACAGGTCTAGGAGTGGCACTGCCGTGTCTCGGCACTCCCGCTTTGATTTTCGTGGGATCTCCAGAGTGTTTTCTGCAGAAGCCATCCCAGTTTGTGTTCTCACCAGCAGTGTAACAAAGTCCTTTTTCTCCACAGCCTCACCGATACTTGTCCTTTGAGTGGCTGATGCAGCCATCTGTCCTCACAGCTGTGAGTGAGTCTCACTGTGGCTGTAACTGCCATTGGACTAAAGGACGTGGGGCGCTTTTTCATGCCTCTGTGGGCTGCCTGTAAAGCTCTAGAGGTATGTTCAGACCATTCACCCACTCTTTTGTTCAATTATTTGTTGTTGAGTAGTAGAACTTCTTTATAGGTGTTTACTATCAATCTCTTGAAAGATGTGTGATGTGCAGGTATCTTCTCCTGAGGGGCCATTGCACAGCCTGGTGAGCTCACAGTACCACACATAAGGTCCTGGGTTCAAGCCCCCAGTCCTCACCTGCAGTGGGGGAGAGGAAGGTCCATGAACAGTGAAGCAGTACTGTAGGTGTCTCTCTTTCTCTCCTTTTCCTCTCAACTTCTCTGTCCTAGCAAATAAAATGATAAATAAGGGGAGTCGGGCGGTAGCGCAGCGGGTTAAGTGCACATGGTGCAAAGCGCAAGGACCAGCATGAGGATCCGGGTTTGAGCCCCCGGCTCCCCACCTGCAGGGGAGTCGCTTCACAGGTGGTGAAGCAGGTCTGCAGCTGTCTGTCTGTCTCTCTATCTCCCCTTTCTCTCTCAATTTCTCTGTCTCTATCCAATAACAAAAAAAAAGATAAATAAATATTGAAAAATATGCTCTCTCATGGTCCGGGAGGTGGTGCAGTGGATAAAGCATCGAACTCTCAAGCATGAGGTCCCGAGTTCAATCCCCAGCAGCACGTGTACCAGAGTGCTGTCTGGTTCTTTCTCTCTCCTCCTATCTTCCTCATGAATAAGTAAATAAAATCTTAAAAAAAATATTCTCTCTCAATTATTGAGTTGCCTTTTTTTTAATCTTTGTGGAATTTTTTTTTCAACGTGTAGAAGTTTTTCAGTTTTTTGTTGTCTTATTTATTCAATCTTGTTTCAAGTTCACTTGCCCTTGGGGTTGAGTGTCCAAGTACCGTTTCTTTGATGTTAAAGTCCTGAAGTCTGTTGCTGAATTTTTCTCCTATGTGTTTTATAGTTTCGTGTCTAATATCCAGATCTCCAGATCTTTGATCAATTCGAGTTAATTTGGGTGCAAGGTGTTAAGTGGTGGTCCGGTTCCATTCTTCTACATCTGACCGTCCAGTTTCTGGGTGTTAAGTGGTGGTCTGGCTCCATTTTCTACATCTGACCGTCCAGCTTCTGGGTGTTAAGTGGTGGTCTGGCTCCATTTTCTACATCTGACCGTCCAGCTTCTGGGTGTTAAGTGGTGGTCTGGCTCCATTTTCTATATCTGACCATCCAGCTTCTGGGTGCCAGTTGTTGAGGAGGCCGAGGAGAGGCTCTTGACGTTTCTACTGTGCAGGTCTGCTGGTGATGAATTTTCTTAGTCCTCCGCCCCTGAAAATGTCTTGATGTTGCCTTATCCTTGAGGAATTTTTTGACTGTATGTTGAATTAGATTGACAGTTTCTGTACTAAAAAAGGCTAGCACTCCACGCTGGCTTTTCCTCCCACTGTTTCTGGTGAGAAGTCAACCATTTTGCCTGATTTTGCGCCCTATATTCAGCGTGTCCCTTCTGCCTGCTTTCTTTCAGTTATGATTATTTAAATTTTTTCATTATCTTTATTTTATTTACTGGATAGAAACAGCCAGAAATCAAGAGGGAAAGGGATGATAGAGAGGGAGAGAGACAGATAGACAGCTGCAGCCCTGCTTCACCACTTGGGAAGCTTCCCCCCTACAGGTGCGGACCGGGGGCTTGAACCTGGGTCCTTGTGCACTGTGATGTGTGCGCTGAACCAGGTGCGCCACCACTCAGCCCCTGTTATTATTATTATTATTACTATTACTATTATTATTATTATTATAACTTGGCTGTTAGCAATTGACTACAATGTGCCAGGCATAGTTTGTTTGTATTTAGCTTACTTAAGACTCATTCAAGCTCAGCCTAAAAATTAATATTTCTCAGCAAATCCTGGAGTGTTCTGTCAACTTTTGTATCCTGTCTACTTTCCCTTTTTCTGGGATTCTAATTGTAGTTATTAGATATTTTGGTATTTTCCCAAAGACCATTTTTCTGCCTATCACCTCAAATCTCTGTTAAGACCACCCAGTGACATTCTGACATTCTTCGGACAGCTAAATCCTAAAATACTACTGAAATGTTCTAAATGCTGTATGCTGTGCCAGTCTTTTGTTTAAGAATCTACAATATTTTATTTAAATTATACAGTGAGGAAAAATAATGGCTTTCTGTTGCCTATTAAATAAAAACCAAATGCCTCGTCGTGGCACTCAAAACTTGCTAAAATAGTTACGTATGTTTTCTGTATATGTAAGAGAAAATCATCACATATATTTGACAGACTGACATTGATTCCTCTAGGGACAGGGACTGAGTGGTTATGAAACAGGTATGAGAAGGAAACTCCATTCACGTTAGAACTTTGAATCTGGAGAGTCTTTACTCCAGTGATGCACTAAACAGTTTTGCTCCCATCTTTTTTATAATTAAAAAAAAAGTCAGAGACAGAAACTGAGATAGAAGGGGGAGAGAAAGAGACACTTGTAGCCCTGCTTCACCACTCATGAGATGTCCTCTCCACCCCCACCCCACCCCCACACAAGTGGGGACCAGGAGCTTGAGTCTGGGTCCTTGTTTGTGGTGACATGTGAACTCTACTGGGTGCAGTGCCTCCTACCCCCATTTTCTGATCAAACATCACTCTCATTTAAAAAAATTAAAATATTTATTTATTCCCCTTTTGTTTCCCTTGTTTTTTATTGTTGTTGTAGTTATTATTGTTGTTGTTATTGATATCGTCGTTGGATAGGACAGAGAGAAATGGAGAGAGGAGGGGAAGACAGAGAGGGGGAGAGAAAGACAGACACCTGCAGACCTGCTTCACCGCCTGTGAAGCGACTCCCCTGCAGGTGGGGAGCCGGGGACTCAAACTGGGATCCTTATGCCATGTGTGATAAACCCGCTGCTCTACCGCCTAACTCCCCACTCTCATTTTTTGAAGAGAAGATCTGCTGCTTTTTGTTTGATCACTGTTCCTACCCTTGACTACATGCCTCATTGTCCCTTTCCGTCTACCTCTCCCTCCCTCCCTCTCTCCCTCCCTCCTTCTTCCTCCCTCCTTCTTCCTTCCTCCCTCTTCCTCTCCTTTTCCCTCTCCTTCTCCCCCTATCTCCCTCCCTCCCTCCCTCTCCCTCTCCTTTTCCCTCTCCTTCTCCCCCTATCTCCCTCCCTCTCCCTCCCTCCCTTTCTCCTTCTTTCTCTCTCTCCTTCCCTCTCCCTCTCCTTCTCCCTCTCTCTCCCTCTCCCTCCCTCTCCTTGCCTCTCCCCCTGCCTCTCCCTCTTCCTCTCCCTCTCCCTCTCCCCCTCTCTCTTCCCCTCCCTCTCCCCCTCTCTCTTCCCCTCCCTCTCCCCCTCCTCTCCCCTCCCCCTCCCCTTCTCCCTCTCCCTCCTCCCCCCCCCCCACACACACCTATGGCCTTCCTTTGCCTTCCAGACCTCACTTGCACATCTGCTCATGAAACACTTAGTGGCAGGACTCTCTGAGTTATATTCCAGCCTTTGCCCAAGCAGGGTGCCAGTGAAGCTCACCCAGGGATAAGTGGGCGCGCGCCCTACCACCTGCCTGTCTTTGCTGCTACACCTGCTTTGCACCTTGAGCTCCTTGCCCCAGGCTTCCTGTGCAGAGGGATTTGAGCGTCTGATCCCAGGCCCGGCTTCCTAGAGTGAGGTAGTCCACTGCGGAGCACACAGGCAGTGTCGTTGACAGCTGCACTAGGTGAATCACACGGAGGGACTGACACCGGCCTGCGCTCAGCTACAGCGAGTGTGTGTGGCAAGGCACTGACTTAGGGGCCCGGTGGTGGCGCATCCAGTCAAGTGCAAGGATCTGGGTTTGAGCCCCCGGATCCCCACCTGCAGGGAGGTCACGTCACAAGTAGTGAAGCAGGTCTGCAGGAGTCTCTCTGTCTCTCTCCCTCTCCCTCCTCTCTCAGTTTCTCTCTGTCCTGTCCAATAAGATGGAAAAGGTGGCTGCCAGGAACAGTGGATTTATAGGCTGGCAAATGAGCCCCAGCTATAACCCTGGAGGCAAGAACAACATTAACACTCACACATAGTCACAAACACACACAAACACACACACAAACACACACTCACAAACATACACTCACATGCACTCACACACACACATACACACTCACATTCACACACTCACACACACAAAAACACACTCACACACACACTCATAAACACACTACACACACTCACACACACAAACACACTCAAACACACACACTCACACACACACTCAGAAACACACACTCACATATGCGCTCACACACACAAACACACTCACACACTTAGAAACACACACAAAAATACACTCACACATACACATACAGAGACACACACACAAATACACAAACACACACACTCAGAAACACACACTCACACATGCACTCACACACAAACACACTCACACACATACATTTACACACACACACACACACTCACACACCACCACTACAGACACCAAAAACAACAACAAAAGCCAAAGCTCTGACTTAGTAATTGGCAGACTGAGCAGAAAATATCTGGAAGGGGTCAGACAGCGAAGCTCCCAGAAGACCCTCCTTGTGATCGCTTGCTCCCTCCCTCTCCTGGCTCCTTCCCTGGTGACTGGTCCTGCCCCTGGCCTGGCTGCCTCCCCAGAGTCGTCTCTACACCGAGCTTGGGCTGTCATGTACAACATGCTTCTGATCTTTAAAGCTAGGTATGGAATCATTTTACTTCCTAGAGGTACAGTCTAATCTCTTTGCAGATTAAATTTTGGTGATTAAGTCCTAAAAAATCCTGGCACAGAAGGGTTTGCTAACACTTACACAAAAGCCATAGTTTTATCTAACAAGATGCTTTGTGTCGTAGTGAGACCGTTTGATGAGCTCTGGAGGCAAAAACATGATTAAGAGAGTGTCTGGGCTGAAGATGGCGCTGACTGAGCCAGGCAGGGACTGGGCTGCTTCCTCGCTGAGTTACACCACCGTTAGTCAAAGGAGTTCAGCCTAGGTCTAGGCAGCTTAGAATTTCTGCGTGTGTCATAGATATGTGACTGAGCATTATACCTTAATAGCTACCATTTTAATGTCTTTAGAAATCCCACTGCTAGTTGAAGCACTATTCTTGTCCTTGTAAAAAGAAAAGCGTTGTACTAGCTCATTGTCATTTAATGGACTTGAGAGAGAAATTGGCTTACCGAATACATTTTCCTGAAGATTTACTTCAGGGGGCCAGGTGGTAGCACAGTGGGTTAAGTGCACAAGGACTGGCAGAAAGACACCGGTTCAATCCCCCGGCACCCCACTTGCAGGGGAGTCGCCTCACAGACGGTGAAGTAGGTCTGCAGGTGTTTATCTCTTTCTCCCTCTTTCTGTCTTCCCTTCCTCTCTTGATTTCTCTCTGTCCTATCCAACAACAACAACAGCAATAACAACAAGGGCAACAACAAAAATAATGGGGAAAATGGCCTCCAGGAGCAGTGGATTCGTAGTGTAGGCACTGAGCCCCAGCAATAACCCTGAGGCAAAATAAAATCAAATAAACAAACGATTTATTTCACATGTGATAGTTTCACATGAGAAAGAGAGAAGCATGGTCTGGGAGGTGGCGCAGTGGATAAAGCACTGGATTCTCAAGCATGAGGTCCTGAGTTCAGTCCCTGGCAGCACATGTAACAGTGATGCCTGGTTCTTTCTCTCTCTCCTACCTTTCTCATGAATAAATAAATTCTTTTGTTAAAAAATTATTTATTCCCTTTTGTTACCCTTGCTGATTTATTGTTGTTAGTTATTATTATGTCATTGTTATTGGATAGGACAGAGAGAAATGGAGAGAGGAGGGGAAGACAGAGAGGGGCAGAGAAAGACAGACACCTGCAGACCTGCTTCACCACCTGTGAAGCGACTCCCCTGCAGGTGGGGAGCCGGGGGCTCGAACTGGGATCCTGACGCCGGTCCTTGCTTTGCGCCACCTGCGCTTAACTTGCTGTGCTACCGCCTGACTCCCAAATAATAAAATTATTTAAAGAAGAAAGAAAGAAAGAAAAAGAGAGTGAGAGAAGCCAGAGCACCCCTCCAGCACCGGCAGCACCGCAGATGCCACTGGGGGCCTCAGGTTTGCAAGTTCTGTGCTCTACTGGCTGAGCTACTGCCCTGGTCCAGAATAAGGTTTGCTTTAGGCATAGAAAAAGTCTTTGCTGACAAGAGTGTCTGGTTACTTTAAGGGTTAGTTTCACATCACTAGGAGTAGGAATTAGCTTCACAGTAGACGTCATTTACTTAGGCTACAGATTCTTCATTCATACTTCACTTTTGTGCTCTGTCAGTTATAAAGTATTCAGAGAGGTCACTGTGCCAGTGCAGCCAGAATCTCTGCTCCTCAGCCTCAGCTCGGCTCTGAAGATGCCCTGCCAGCCTGCGGGGTAATAGGCATGTACACAGGGGAATGTGAAGACAGTTCCCAAATTTCTTTGGAAATGACTTAGCGGTCCATGACTTTGGTGACTTTAAACCGCTGATATGTAATGGAGCGTTCTGTTGAGTTGAACTTACCATTTACGGTAGCTCTGCCCACTTGAGTGTCAGAAATGGAGCTAGGTGCCTTGCCGCCGTTATTGTGCCGGAACCCTGAGCCACACTTGGCTTTCCTGGGAGGTCCCGGGACGTGGCAGACGGGGACAACAGGACGTGACAGGGTAGCGAACCCCTCAGCTGAGTGGTACTCTCCGTTCCCAACGTGGTCTGAAAAACCTGCAAGAGTCTACAAACTGGGTCCTGCTTCCTGAGTCCCAGCCCAGCGCTGAGCACGCTCCCCACTCTGGAGCTCAGCCACAGACCAAGGCAACCCTGCGAGGAGGTCGCCAGAGTGTGCCGGTCCTGTGGTCCCGTGCTGTCGCGGTCTGTTTCTGCTTCCCTGAGTGATGAGTCACCTGAGGCCTGTCCCAGAAATAACTTGAGGGCTTGGAGGACAGCGTGACAGTTATCAAACGGTCGTCAAGCCTGAGGCTCTGAATTCCCAGGTTCAATCCCCAGCAACCTCCATGAGCCAGAGCTGAGCAGTGCTCTGGAGGAAAAATCACAGAACACCAGACTTGGGCAGCGGCTTTCATGTTCCTTTCAGATCCAGCCATAAACCTGAGGCCTTCCACAAGCAGGATCCCACCACTCAGTGGTCACCTCTAGCTGATTCACTTTAAGGAAGGCGGGGAAGGCTGGGGGTGAGGAGAGGAAGTCAGACACGCTGTGGCACTGCCACACCATTCTTGGAGCTCCCCTGGTGCTGCGCATGGTCCTTCTGTGTGGTGTCTGGGCTTGTAGCCAGGATCTCCTGAGTGGTGAGGCATGCATTCTGCTCAGTGAGCTACATTCGGACACAGAAATCTTTTTTGTCTTCTTTTTTTTTTAATGTGGTACCTGGGATTTAACCCAGGTCCTCACGTATGAATGATGCTACTGTGTTGCTTCTCCAGTCCAATTCCTACCAAATATACCATGTATATTTGAGAAGGAGGGCGCTTCTGGCATGGCAATGCGTGCGCCTGCTGAATCACTTCCATGGGACAGTCGCCAAGGCTCAGACAGAACCACACACCAAACATGAGCCCAGGGGCTCACCAGGAGACAAAAGGCACACCAGGCGTATATGAGATTCTGTCTCGAGGGACATGAAAAAATTTTCTCTATTGAAACAAATTTTCTCCCATGTCTTTTTTTAAACACTCTCTCTCTCTCTCTCTCTCTCTCTCTCTCTCTCTCTCTCTCTCTCACACACACACACACACACACACACACACACACACACACACACTTTATTTATTTATTTATTATTGGATTTAGACTGAGAGAAACTGAAAGGAGAGGGGGAGATAGAGAGGGAAAGAGACAGGGAGACAGGGAGCCACCATGTGTGAAGCTTCCCCCTGCAGGTGGGGTCCAGGGGCTTGAACCTGGGTCCTTGCGCACTGTAATATAATATGTGCACTCAGCCAGGTGCGCCACCACCTGGCCCCCACTTTTCCCATAGTTTTCCTTCCTCTCTGCCCTTCTGGAATCTGGACCTAGGAACTCTGGTTCTCCATAGAGCCGGGAGCCTGCCCCGTGAAAGTCATTCAGAGTCCCTGAGGAAAAGGGGGAGGCAGCCAGATGAATGAGAAACACGTCCCTGCTTTAGGTGCAGGAGAGAAGCGTCAGGGGGAGGCAGTGAGATGAATGAGAGACACGACCCTGCTTTAGGTGCAGGAGAGAAGCGTCTCTGCCATCTCTTGGCAGAGCTTTATTTGAAACACATCTTCCTGGATATAGTTGACATCATGTAAGATTGTTTTCATTAACATCAGGAATAACCTTAAACAACATTGTTATTATTATTATTATTATTAGTGTGTGTTCTTTAAAATGTTCCCTATGTCTGGGGCATCCGGATCTCCCCTTGAAAGTTTCCTTGGTCAGGAGTAGTCTAAATTTTCCCTTGAAAGTTCCCTTGGAATGACCATCTGTGTTTTGACCATCTTCCTGTTCTGACCTTCTGTATGAATGAACATTTCTCCCTGGAGCTAAATCTAATAGCTTTTCTTCTTAACCCATTCTTGGATGGGTCTAACTAGATCATAAACCAAGTTTTTTTTTGTAATATAGTAAGCTGTCCACCTAAAGAAATCTTCTGTAAAGTAAGCACACACCATGGGGGCTCTCTTCTGGCTAACCTTTGCATATATGAAAGTTCACTGACTTTTAGCTAATAAAAGTTTGCTAACTTCTATCCACATAGCCTAACATCAGCTATTTAACTACACAGCCTCTATATTCATCACGGATGCCTGTAAGGGAGGCAGGGGGTTTGTGGGTGAGGGTCAGCAATGGTCTTAGAAGGACCCAGCACTTGGTAACCTCAGAGACATTCACCACCAGGTGTCATTCCCGGAAATAATTCTGGTGGGTAGCAGCGGAGAAGAGAACCCATCTGGCCACAATCTAAGAGCCCAGCCAAGGTTCACACAGGCTTCAGACTCCGGATGCCCAGTCCCCACTGCCAGACATTGTGCACACCGGGATTCCCCTACGTGTCTCTAGGCACACTTACAAATCATGGCTCCGTGGGAATCAGCATCTTTAAGTGTCCAGAGGCCTTCGGGTGGATATCTACACAAATGAAAAATTCGTCCCAGTCTGTGGCCCAACCTTGAAGGGAAGGGGCTCTTTTGGGAAAACCCCTGATGTTTATCACTGAAGGTCAGACTTGAGAGCCAAGGGCCACCTTCCATCCTGCAGGCACCCACAGTGACATCACACCAGATCCAGACCCCACCCCAGGGCATGGAGTCAAACAACTTGTCTTGCTGTCATAGAGAAGCAGTCTTCCTAGGCTTTACAGACCCCCGTCTCACTGTCATAGAGAAGCAGTCTTCCTAGGCTTTACGGATCCCCCGTCTCGCTGTCATAGAGAAGCAGTCTTCCTAGGCTTTACGGACCCCCCGTCTCGCTGTCATAGAGAAGCAGTCTTCCTAGGCTTTACGGACCCCCCGTCTCGCTGTCATAGAGAAGCAGTCTTCCTAGGCTTTACGGACCCCCCGTCTCGCTGTCATAGAGAAGCAGTCTTCCTAGGCTTTACGGACCCCCGTCTCGCTGTCATAGAGAAGCAGTCTTCCTAGGCTTTACGGACCCCCCGTCTCGCTGTCATAGAGAAGCAGTCTTCCTAGGCTTTACGGATCCCCCCGTCTCGCTGTCATAGAGAAGCAGTCTTCCTAGGCTTTACGGATCCCCCCGTCTCGCTGTCATAGAGAAGCAGTCTTCCTAGGCTTTACGGATCCCCCCGTCTCGCTGTCATAGAGAAGCAGTCTTCCTAGGCTTTACGGATCCCCCCGTCTCGCTGTCATAGAGAAGCAGTCTTCCTAGGCTTTACGGACCCCCCGTCTCGCTGTCATAGAGAAGCAGTCTTCCTAGGCTTTACGGACCCCCCGTCTCGCTGTCATAGAGAAGCAGTCTTCCTAGGCTTTACGGACCCCCGTCTCGCTGTCATAGAGAAGCAGTCTTCCTAGGCTTTACGGACCCCCCGTCTCGCTGTCATAGAGAAGCAGTCTTCCTAGGCTTTACGGACCCCCCCGTCTCGCTGTCATAGAGAAGCAGTCTTCCTAGGCTTTACGGACCCCCCGTCTCGCTGTCATAGAGAAGCAGTCTTCCTAGGCTTTACGGACCCCCGTCTCGCTGTCATAGAGAAGCAGTCTTCCTAGGCTTTACGGACCCCCCGTCTCGTCTCACTGTCATAGAGAAGCAGACTTCCTAGGCTTTACGGCCCCCGTCTCACTGTCATAGAGAAGCAGTCTTTCTAGGCTTTACAGGCCCCCGTCTCGCCAGTGTTTCCAAGTCACAGATTGGATTCTATGGGAAGCACATGGAGTTAGGAATGCAAATAGTCAGGAATTCCCTTTTCCCGCAGGTTGACTGTCGTGCTCCACTCTGCTGGGCGTGACCTTCTCAGACACTTGTGTCCCATCCTATTCCCTAGATCTGGAAGCAGGTCTGCCTGTGTCTGTGACTCCATCAGGATGCTCATGGGCTATTCTCATTGGCTCTTATATTTCTACTTACAGGTGTTCAAATCCTTCTTAGAGCTGGGAGAAAAGCAGTCTCTGGCCAGGTGGTGGTGCCTGGTTAAGTGCTCACATTACAGTGTGCAAGGACTTGGGTTCAAGCCCCTGATCCCCACCTGCAGGGGCAAAGCTTTGCAGCAAGCTGCAGGTGTCTCTGTCCCTTTCCTTTCTGTCTCCTTCCCTCTCTCACTTTCTGTCTCTACCCAATAATAAATAGATATTACAACACAAACAAGAAGAAACAAATGCCTGTATAGTGGTCTCAAGCCACTCCCAGCCCCTGGCTTGGTCAGCTCTCTCTCTGCTTACTTGCCCACCCAAACCTCTTTCTACCCGGAGGTAACACAAGCCTGTTCATGTTAGTGGAGGTGAAAAGGGCATGAAGGTGGCAGGAGGCTTTGCACTGCCCGTCAGCCAGGGTCAGCACCTCCAAACGCTCTGAGGTTGCTACTCACGGGGGTCTTTTCCTAACACTTGATAGTGGCAAGTCACCAGGAATGAAATTCCTTCCCCTGCTACTACAACTCACATCTGGTACTTCTGCTTTGCATTCCAAGAGTTCAAAAACAAAAACCAACACAACGACTCTACCCTTTGTGAACAGAGCCAGGTCAGAGGTTACGACGGGTACCAGTTATCACAGTGGAGGTGCCGGGCGCACGCCTTCTTGATGGGAAGTTCTGGGTTGAGTTAAAGAAGCCTTTCAAATTTCAGCATCTAAGGGGAACCTGTAGGATTTAAAATTTTTCTTTTTCCTTTCCCCCTCTCTTTATTTGCTAGGACAGAGAGAAATTGAGAAGGGAACTAGGGGAGGGTGCACTCATGAAGCTTCCCCTGCAGGTGGGGATCAGAGGCTTGAACCCAGGTCCTTGTGCACAGTCACGTGGGCTCTCAAGCAGTGGTGCCATCTGGCCTCCCGGCTGGAAGGTTTTCTGGTGGAAACAGCAGCACTGCAGCTGCCTACGCCCACGCTGCAGAGAGGTCACTGGCAGTGTTCTGGAACAGCCTCTACTTGCTTGTCTCCCGAGGTAGATGGCTGCCTGTGGGCAGATGTTGGTCTGCTTCTAATTCTGCTTTAAAAAACCCCTTCTGTTTCATTTGGTTTAATCCCCCCTGCATTCTATTTACATAACACTGTATTCTATTTACATAACCTCTGTTAACAAGCACCACCCTCCCTCCAGGGCATTGGTGGTTCAGTGGTAGAATTCTTGCCTGCTCCGCCCCCTCTCCTTGTCAAACCCTGATTTCACCAGTCACTTTTCTCTCCACCCTCTCTGCGTCGCATCCTGTTCCCACCCTACTGGGCTAGTATATTTATAAGGACAAGATTGTTTGTAGTTTTTTAGTTTTAGCTTAGCTTGGCTTAGATTGTGCTGCGTCCTGCATGAATAAAGAGATACTGCGTACAACCCAGCCATGAGTCCCTGGTCATCTGTTACCCGCCCGTGAAGCCAGCCCGTCGAAAACAACAGGCAGAGAGTTGGGGCCGGGTGGTGGCGCACCTGGTTGAGCACACATGTTATAGAGATTAAGGATCCCGGTTCAAGTCCCGTTTCCCATTTGTAGGGGGGAAGTTTCACGAGTGGTGAAGCAGGGCTGCAGGTGTCTCTGTCTATCTCTGTCTCTATCACCACCTTCCCTCTTGATTTCTGGCTGTCTCTATCCAATAAATAAAGATAATACAACATGGGAGTCGGGCAGTAGCACAGTGGGTTAAGCACACATGACACAAAGCGCAAGGACCGGCATAAGGATCCTGGTTCAAGGTCCCAGCTCCCCACCTGCAGGGGAGTCACTTCCCAGGCGGTGAAGCAGGTCTGCAGGTGTCTGTCTTTCTCTCCCCCTCTCTGTCTTCTCCCTCCTCTCTGTCCTATCTAACAACGATGACAACTATAATAACTACAACAATGAAACCAACAAGGGCAACAAAATGGAATAAATAAATAAATATTAAATGAAGATAATACAACATATATATATATATGTTTTTTTTAAATATATATATATATATTTAAAAAAAAGAGTTAGGTACAGGAAGAAGGACCATGAAAAAAACTCTCTTCTTGGAAAGGAAGAGAAGGGGCCGTGGAAAACAAATGGGCAAATTTACAAGACAGACAGACAGTTGTAGGAACAATAGTTAGCTCACACCTGCAACCTTAGGAGAACGGCTGTAGCTTCCAGTGGAGGCAGTGGGGATCATAGATCTCTGGTGGTGCAGAGTTGTACCCCTGGTGTCTTGTCATTTTGTGAATCAATATTAAATCACTAACAAAACCAACCTCTTCAGAGAGAGCTGGATTCTGGGCCCTCCCACCCATCTCTCCTGGGCTTGAGGGCCTGCAGTGTACCCTCCACCTTGGTCAGCCACCACGAATGTCGTGAGTGTCACAGCCACATGCCCCAGTTTGTCTGCAGGCCCGGCCTGCCATCACGGTGGGTGTGGAGCTCAGTCCTTAATGGCTACTTGGAAAGCCAGCAATCACTGTCTTGCATTCTCAGATGACAAGGGCGCAGATGCTAAGGCTCCAGGCTCTAGAAAAACGGCAAATGTTCCCTTTCTGCAAGAGAAAAAAAAAAAAAAGCGTAGGAGGCGAGAGAAGTGACTTGTAAAGATTTTCTGCTTTTGAAAACCAGTCTTTACCTTAAGTCACCCAGAATGAGAGCTTGCACTGCCCAGTCCTGCTGCTCTGACTGAAGCTGCCGGGACAGGACCCTGGGAACCCTTGGGTCTTGCAGATGTGAACTGCAGCTTGCTCCCTCCTTCCCTCCCTCCCTCCCTCCCTTCCTTCCTTCCTTCCTTCCTTCCTTCCTTCCTTCCTTCCTTCCTTCCTCCCTTCCTCCCTTCCTTCCTTCCTTCCTTCCTTCCTTCCTTCCTCCCTTCCTCTTCTCCTCCTTTTTGATTTTTTGCTCCAAATCTTGGTCACAAAGCCATGTGATAAAACAGTTTTTATTTTAGACTTCCACTTGATTGGAAATTAGAAAGTGTTAACCTCATTACTCTGAGGGGAATTAAGATTTTGATTTCTGGATTTTCCTTTTTTCTAAACCAGAGCACTGCTCAGCTCTGTCTTTTGGTGGTTCTGGGGATTGAACCTGGACCTCAGACGTGACAGCCTTCTGCAGAATCATCATGCTGTCCCTCCAGACACCAAAGTATTAGAAGGAATCTCCCTGGTTAGGGTCTGTTAATGTCTAATCATGTGAAATCCACTTTCTTTTCTTTCTTTTTTTAAAAAAGATTTTATTTATTGATGAGAAAGATAAGAGGAGAGAGAAAGAACCAGACATCCCTCTGGCACATGTGCTGCCGGGGATTGAATTTGGGACCTCATGCTTGAGAGTCCAAAGCTTTACCACCGCGCCACCTCCCGGACCACAAAATCCACTTTCTTAACGGCTCAGTGTTGGGACTCAATCTTCAGGATCTTTTTTTTTTCCTCCAGGATTATTGCTGGGTCTTGATGCTGGCAATCAAGGAATCCACTGCTCCTGGTGCCATTTTTTCCCATTTTATTGGATAGGACACAGAGAAATTGAGAGGGGAGGGGCAGGTAAAGAGAGAAAGAGAGATACCTGCAGACCTGCTTCTCCACTTGTGAGGCGACCCCCACTGCAGGTGGGGAGCCGGGGGCTAGAACCCGGATCCTTGTGCTTAACTGGGTATGCCACCGCCCCGCCCCTGGGACTCGATGTCATGTTGAATTTTATCTGCTTGGATGCATCACACCCACTTCCTTTTGTAAGTTCCTGAAGAATGGAGGACAGGTTGCCTCCCTCAGACTTGGCTTGCTTTTAGTCCCATGGTCCAGGGGAACCCTTACTGGGTATCACTTTGCTTAATGGTGACTGTGTCTTTCAGAACTCTGCCCTATACCTAGAGGGCTCAGGCAAGCCTTGTGAACTCCCAGGTGGCCTGCAGCACCTGCCCTGAGGTGGGGAGGAGACTCGAGCTGCCACAGGTGAGAGCAGTGGGGGCTGAGGAAGAGTGGCCGGTCCATCTCGCCAGCTGCTCTGCTCCCCATCATCCACCCCGCTTTGGGACCTTTGCTGCTCACCTTAGGCACGGTCCCGAGACAGTTCTGGCAATTCTCACGCCTGGGGGTCTCTCTGTCCACTCTGAGCTCTGGGACACAGTGACCTGAGAGGGTATCGGCCATCGCCAGAGTCACATCTCCCCTGTGATGGGCTCTTTAGGGCCCTTCTCTCTTAGTAGCTTTCAAATATGTCATGTGAAAGTGTTATTTATTCTGGCTTCATATTTGCATTACGTGATTTTTTTTTTTTTTTTTTTTTGCAGTAGGGGTTGAAGATATCCTTATGAGATGGAAATCCATGTTTTTCCTACTCCAAGTTCGATTCTCCATTACGGATCTCATGTAGGGAAGCAGATGCAAAGGTCCCAGGATGGGGTGGGGGACTAAGAGTCTGCAGGAGCTGTGCGTGTGACAGGAAGTGGTCTTGTTGGGGGACATGCAGGACACAGGGGTCCTGAGAGTCCATTTTGTTCTCATTTGGTTTGCACACAGGGACCACCAGCATATTTTGTTTTCACTGAGTTTACACATGTGGAGCAGAGACTCACTTGGTGAAGGGTCTTCCTCCCCCCCCCCCCCCGCACTATGTAAAGGGAGAGGAGTTTACTCCATCGGGCCAGTGAAAAGTGGTCCCCGTGTGACCTAAGGCTCATACAGAGGAGGGGCTTGGACAATGAGGGATCTTGGGCTGGGTCGTTCATTGGCTTTGGTTTTTAGCCTGGGTTTTTGGGCCCAGAGACCCTCGGGAAACCTATCCCCTGAGATGTTTTCCTAACTTTACTTTGCACGACTAATAAAGAACAGATTCAGAAACCGCACACCTGAACGTATGTCCTTTGAAGTTGATTTCATTGGAACAGCGACAACCCAACAGGGACCCTCCTGATTTCTCAATCCCTCAGTAATCAGACTCTGTGTCTGCCAAGACAGACATTCACATTGGTTCAATCCCACTGAGGCCCCCAGCACACCCACAAGACGCCACGAATAGGACTCAGAGCTCAGGTCTGAGAACATTCCCGTTTCTTGAAGGGATCTCACACCTCTGAGTCCCGGAGAAGCTGTGGCCTGGGATCTTGGGAAGCCCTACCGCTTGCCCCATGTGCCAGCCGGCAGTGCCCAGCTCTGGGTCGTGCCATCCAAAATACAGAACTTTGGACTCTCTTGAGATGAGCTTTGCCCCCAGGGGCAGCCGCCATCATCAGAGAAACTCCTGGGAGTAGAGAAGGCTCCTTCCCTGTCTCTGGCTGGCTACTCAAGCTGACACTTGTAAGCCGGTCCATTTTCTTGACGCAAGGCCGTGTGTTTCCTTCTGCCCAGGTCTTCCTGTGCCATCTGGCTTTCATCTAGAATGACTCCACACAGAGTAGAGTTGACTTAGGGGCCTGTTTTTACAAAATTGAGAGCCTGCTTTGTCATGGTTTCAAGGAACACCCCCCAAGAGCACTAGTAGCTGCAGTTGCTGCGTTCAATCCTGGGCTGAAGAATGTGCCACCCCGGGCCACACCGCCAGCACTGCATGCCTCCCCTGCAGCCACTCAGGGCCAGGACTCCAGCATTGCATGCCTCTCCTGCAGCCACTCAGGGCCAGGACTCCAGCACTGCATGCCTCTCCTGCAGCCACTCAGGGTCAGGACTCCAGCACTGCATGCCTCTCCTGCAGCCACTCAGGGTCAACACTCCAGCACTGCATGCCTCTCCTGCAGCCACTCAGGGCCAGGACTCCAGCACTGCATGCCTCTCCTGCAGCCACTCAGGGTCAACACTCCAGCACTGCATGCCTCTCCTGCAGCCACACAGGGTCAGGACTCCAGCACTGCATGCCTCTCCTGCAGCCACTCAGGGCCAGGACCCCAGCACTGCATGCCTCTCCTGCAGCCACTCAGGGTCAGGACTCCAGCACTGCATGCCTCTCCTGCAGCCACTCAGGGCCAGGACTCCAGCACTGCATGCCTCTCATGCAGCCACTCAGGGTCAGGACTCCAGCACTGCATGCCTCCCCTGCAGCCACTCAGGGTCATGCTGCCAGCACTGCATCCCTCTCCTGCAGCCACAAAGGGCCATGCCGCCAGCACCGCATGTCTCTCCTGCAGCCACTCAGGGCCAGGAGTCCAGCACTGCATGCCTCCCCTGCAGCCACTCAGGGTCATGCCGCCAGCACTGCATGCCTCTCCTGCAGCCACTCAGGGCCACGCCACCAGCACTGCATGCCTTTTCTGTAGCAAGCCACCATTTAATCTCAATTGCTTCCCATGGAGTGGAGCAGGGCTAATTAGAGAGGAAACCAGCAGGGCTAGGATCACTGGCAGAGCTTTTCAGGGAGGGAGCCCAGGCTGCTCTGCCAAAGCTCTCCCCTCTCTGGGTTCACCCGCTGTGAAAGAATGCAGCCTGGGGGGGCTGCCCCAGAAAGGGGGCCACTCTGATTAAGCACAGATGGCTAGGAGAGCAGCCGCCACACGGAACAGTACCCCCAGGGCCAGAAATCTCCAAAAGGGGATTCACAGCCCTTGCCCACCCTCTCTGGGGAGGAAACACCTGCACTGCACCTTCTGGAAAGGCCTCTTATTTTTAGCAGCCCCTGTGCTGGGATCAGGCTTTCTTTGCAGCTACCTAGAGCCTGGTGTGAAAGGCAAGCTGTTTCCCGGCGGGAGGAGTTCCTCAACCTTTTCCTCTTCTGCATTTGCTTTCCCTGATTGATTTATCTTTTGTCTTTATTTCCAAGTCTCTTTCCTTCTCCATTCCAGCTTCCTTTTCTGTTCTAGCCCCCCCCCCCCCTTTGGTGTTTACAACCTGGGCTTCACAGACCAGACCCTGGCTTCCAGCGATTCCCAGTCCACCTGCCAGAACCACCGTGTCCTCCACACAGACACGTGTTGCCCACAGTCCAGGCTACCTACTCAGAACCTCCAGGAGTAGACACCTGGCAGACGCGACTGCCGTGCAGCTAAGGCCCAGGAACGCCTTGTCTGACGGATCCAACAAGGTTAGGTTAGTGCCCACATGTGAGGCCCTAGAAACAGGATTAAGTCCCAACCATGAGCTGAGAGGAATCTGATTATTTTTCATGACTGTTCTGTTATGCAGTTAAAAATAGAAATGATAAATGTTCATTGAAGGAAACTTTGAAATACAGAGATACAAGATTTATACCGCTCAGAAATAAGTCAGCTAGTCCTCCCTCCCTCCCTCCCTCCCTCCCTCCCTCCCTCCCTCCCTCTCTTTTCTTCCTACCAGGGTTATTGATGGGGCTCAGTGCTTGCACTCCACCACTCCAGCTGATCATTTATTTCTTTTTTCCTTATGGAGACAGAAAGGAACAGAGGAGAGAGGGATACCCGCAGCCCTGCTCCGCTGCTCTTGAAGCTTCACCTCCTACAGGAGGGGCTGGGGGCTTGAATCCCAGCCCTGGTACGTGGTGATGCATGCACTCTGCTGCGTGTCCTATTTCCTGCCCTCAACACTAGTATCTCAATGTATATATTAGCATATATTCTTTTTATTCTTATTTACATTTGATTTTTTTTTTTTTGCAGAAAAGTTATTCAGTAAAAGTGGCCTCATACCATATGATGCCTTAGAGCCTTTAACATTATGAGAGCCTCTGTCTGCAGACACAGTGCAATTTTCATGGCCTGATAAGTTTAATAAACCTGTAAATAAAATTTGGGCTACTAGTTTGTCAGGTGAACACCACAACGTCCTTCCTTATGACTGAGTCTTTACCCTTATCTGTGGTATTGCTCTTCTCTCTCTCTCTCTCTCTCTCTCTCTCTCTCTCTCAAGATTTTGTTTATTTATTAGTGAGAAAGATAGGAGGAGAGAGAGAGGAAGAATCAGGCATCACTCTGGTACATGTGCTGCAGGGGATTGAACTCAGGACCTCATGTTTGAGTCTAATGCTTTGTCCACTGTGCCACCTTCCAGACCACCCTACTCTTTTCTCTTTATTCATTCCCTGGTTCATTCTATCTGGCTGCACACCTTTAATTATACTCCAGTGCTAACACTCCAAGATGAGTGTGTATTTCAAGTCATATTGTCTACAAGGAGTTCTTCTAATGTTCTTCTTCTTGTCCAAACCTCAGGGCTACCTACTTATATTGTATGTCTTATATATCTTCCCACAAGAGTGCCAGAGATGCTTACTGTCAGGTGAGAGGAGACCTACGTGGGGAAACCATCACAAGAAGCTGTTTTGCAGGGACTAGGTGGTGTCTGAAGTAGAGCACAGCACTTGTGCCCGAGGCCCTGGGCGTTACCACCTGCCTCACCATCTCGTACGGCAGAGCTAAGTGGTAGTGCTCTGGTCTCTCCAGGTGGACTGGTCACCTGTGGCTGAGTATCTGTCCCTGTGGTGTTCTCAGAAGGAGCTCATCCCACCATCAACAGCGTGAAAGGCACTTGCATCTCTGAGCTCCTTCTGAGAACACCACAGGGACAGATACTCAGCCACAGGTGACCAGTCCACCTGGCTAAGATCCAGACCAAGGCCTGCAGGGAGGCTGCTGTTGAAGGCATTACTTCAGCTTTCTCCCCAGAGCACCAGATATTGGAAACTGACTTCTCCCTCTGGCAGAGCTTGGGCTGGCTCTGAGAGCTGCCCGGCTGACTGCTGAGATGAGGCCCTTATTCTTTGCAGTTCTGATTTTACTCCCTTTCCTTCTTGAGGAGGGGTGGAAAGGGCAAGTCACGGCATTCGCTCTTTGGGAACAGAGCAGGGCTAAACCTGACACTCAGGCTCATTCTCTAGTGGGACAGGCCATGAGTGTGTAAAAGGCAAACGGCGGTGCATGGAAGTGGGGTGCACGCTGATGAACAATTCTGGGCAAGGTCAGCTCCCTATTTCCCCAAGACTGCATCCTGGGACCGAAGAGCGGGACTCTTAGATGTTGGTGTTGCTGGACTTCGGCAGATTCTGGGAGGAAGCTCTGGAGGTGCTTTCCCTTGAGAAAGAGAGTTGAATGAAGCAAAAATGCCAGACACACTATAATTCTCCGTGGTTGATTTAGAGAAATAATGCTACTCGGCATACCCCAGTGAGCAGGCTGGATTTGAGTAATTTTGGTTTTGTTTATGTGTTTCAGTTATTTCTGTGATTTGGCTCTTTTTAAACCTTGAGAGAAACTCTCTCTTTGAGCTGGGAGGGCAGCATTGCCTCAGAGAATGTATCCTTGTAAGCTGATGACACAGACGACAGTGTTAAGGGCTCAGACAACAGTGCTAAGGGCACAGAGGACAGTGTTAAGGGCTCAGAGGACAGTGTTAAGACTCAGACAACAGTGTTAAGGGCTCAGACGACCATGTTAAGGGCTCAGACGACAGTGTTAAGGGCTCAGACGACAGTGTTAATGGCTCAGGGGATAGTGTTAAGGACACAGATGACAGTGTTAAGGGCTCAGAGGACAGTGTTAAGGGCTCAGACGACCGTGTTAAGGGCTCAGATGACAGTGTTAAGGCTCAGACGACAGTGTTGAGGGCTCAGACGACAGTGTTAAGGGCACAGACAGTGTTAAGGGCTCAGACGACAGAGTTAAGGGCTCAGAGGACAGTGTTAAGGGCTCATATGACAGTGTTAAGTGCTCAGATGACAGTGTTAAGAGCTCAGATGATAGTGTTAAGGGCTCAGATGACAGTGTTAAGTGCTCAGACGACAGTGTTAAGTGCTCAGATGACAGTGTTAAGGGCACAGACAGTGTTAAGGGCTCAGAGGACAGTGTTAAGTGCTCAGACGACAGTGTTAAGGGCTCAGACGACAGTTTTACGGGCTCAGACGACAGTATTAAGGGCTCAGACGACAGTGTTAAGGGCTCAGACAGTGTTAAGGGCTCAGACAGTGTTAAGGGCTCAGACAGTGTTAAAGGCTCAGATGACAGTGTTAAGGGCTCAGACGACAGTATTAAGGGCTCAGATGACAGTGTTAAGGCTCAGACGACAGTGTTGAGGGCTCAGATGACAGTGTTAAGGGCTCAGGGGACAGTGTTAAGGGCTCAGACAACAATGTTAAGGGCTCAGACAACAGTGTTAAGGGCTCAGGGGACAGTGTTAAGGGCTTAGACGACAGTGTTAAGGGCTCAGACAACAGTGTTAAGGGCTCAGGGGACAGTGTTAAGGCCTCAGACGACCGTGTTAAGGGCTCAGATGACAGTGTTAAGGCTCAGACGACAGTATTAAGGGCACAGACAGTGTTAAGGGCTCAGAGGACAGTGTTAAGGGCTCAGGGGACAGTGTTAAGGGCTCAGACGACAGTGTTAAGGGCTCAGGGCACAGTGTTAAGGGCTCAGACGACAGTGTTAAGGGCTCAGATGACAGTGTTAAGGGCTCAGACGACAGTATTAAGGGCTCAGATGACAGTGTTAAGGCTCAGACGACAGTATTAAGGGCTCAGACAACAATGTTAAGGGCTCAGACAACAGTGTTAAGGGCTCAGACAACAGTATTAAGGGCTCAGACGACAGTGTTAAGGGCTCAGACAACAATGTTAAGGGCTCAGACAGTGTTAAAGGCTCAGATGACAGTGTTAAGGGCTCAGACGACAGTATTAAGGGCTCAGATGACAGTGTTAAGGCTCAGACGACAGTGTTAAGGGCTCAGGGGACAGTGTTAAGGGCTCAGACAACAATGTTAAGGGCTCAGACAACAGTGTTAAGGGCTCAGGGGACAGTGTTAAGGGTTCAGATGACAGTGTTAAGGGCTCAGGGGACAGTGTTAAGGGCTCAGACAACAATGTTAAGGGCTCAGAGGACAGTGTTAAGGGCTCAGGGGACAGTGTTAAGGGCTCAGACAACAGTGTTAAGGGCTCAGATGACAGTGTTAAGGGCTCAGACGACAGTGTTAAGGGCTCAGGGGACAGTGTTAAGGGCTCAGACAACAATGTTAAGGGCTCAGACGACAGTGTTAAGGGCTCAGGGGACAGTGTTAAGGGCTCAGACGACAGTGTTAAGGGCTCAGACGACAGTGTTAAGGGCTCAGACGACAGTGTTAAGGGCTCAGACGACAGTGTTAAGGCCTCAGACGACAGTGTTAAGGGCTCAGACGACAGTGTTAAGGGCTCAGACGACAGTGTTAAGGGCTCAGACAACAATGTTAAGGGTTCAGATGACAGTGTTAAGGGCTCAGACGACAGTGTAAGGGCTCAGATGACAGTGTTAAGGGCTCAGGGGATAGTGTTAAGGACACAGATGACAGTGTTAAGGACTCAGAGGACAGTGTTAAGGGCTCAGACGACAGTGTTAAGGGCTCAGATGACAGTGTTAAGGCTCAGACGACAGTATTAAGGGCACAGACAGTGTTAAGGGCTCAGAGGACAGTGTTAAGTGCTCAGACGTCAGTGTTAAGGGCTCAGACGACAGTATTAAGGGCTCAGAGGACAGTGTTAAGTGCTCAGAGGACAGTGTTAAGGGCTCAGGGGACAGTGTTAAGGGCTCAGACAACAATGTTAAGGGCTCAGACAACAGTGTTAAGGGCTCAGGGGACAGTGTTAAGGGCTCAGACGACAGTGTTAAGGGCTCAGACAACAGTGTTAAGGGCTCAGGGGACAGTGTTAAGGCCTCAGACGACCGTGTTAAGGGCTCAGATGACAGTGTTAAGGCTCAGACGACAGTATTAAGGGCACAGACAGTGTTAAGGGCTCAGAGGACAGTGTTAAGGGCTCAGGGGACAGTGTTAAGGGCTCAGACAACAGTGTTAAGGGCTCAGATGACAGTGTTAAGGGCTCAGACGACAGTGTTAAGGGCTCAGGGGACAGTGTTAAGTGCTCAGACGACAGTGTTAAGGGCTCAGACGACAGTGTTAAGGGCTCAGGGGACAGTGTTAAGGGCTCAGACGACAGTGTTAAGGGCTCAGACAACAGTGTTAAGGGCTCAGGGGACAGTGTTAAGGCCTCAGACGACCGTGTTAAGGGCTCAGATGACAGTGTTAAGGCTCAGACGACAGTATTAAGGGCACAGACAGTGTTAAGGGCTCAGAGGACAGTGTTAAGTGCTCAGACGACAGTGTTAAGGGCTCAGAGGACAGTGTTAAGTGCTCAGACGACAGTGTTAAGGGCTCAGACGACAGTGTTAAGGGCTCAGACAACAGTGTTAAGGGCTCAGGGGACAGTGTTAAGGGCTCAGACGACAGAGTTAAGGGCTCAGAGGACAGTGTTAAGGGCTCATATGACAGTGTTAAGTGCTCAGATGACAGTGTTAAGGGCTCAGACAGTGTTAAAGGCTCAGATGACAGTGTTAAGTGCTCAGACGACAGTGTTAAGTGCTCAGACGACAGTGTTAAGTGCTCAGATGACAGTGTTAAGGGCACAGACAGTGTTAAGGGCTCAGAGGACAGTGTTAAGTGCTCAGGCGACAGTGTTAAGGGCTCAGACAACAATGTTAAGGGCTCAGACAGTGTTAAAGGCTCAGATGACAGTGTTAAGGGCTCAGACGACAGTGTTAAGGCTCAGACGACAGTGTTAAGGGCTCAGGGGACAGTGTTAAGGGCTCAGACAACAATGTTAAGGGCTCAGACAACAGTGTTAAGGGCTCAGGGGACAGTGTTAAGGGCTCAGACGACAGTGTTAAGGGCTCAGGGGACAGTGTTAAGGGTTCAGACGACAGTGTTAAGGGCTCAGATGACAGTGTTAAGGGCTCAGACGACAGTGTTAAGGGCTCAGGGGACAGTGTTAAGTGCTCAGACGACAGTGTTGAGGGCTCAGACGACAGTGTTAACGGCTCAGGGGACAGTGTTAAGTGCTCAGACGACAGTGTTAAGGGCTCAGACGACAGTGTTAAGGGCTCAGGGGACAGTGTTAAGTGCTCAGACGACAGTGTTAAGGGCTCAGAGGACAGTGTTAAGGGCTCAGACGACAGTGTTAAGGGCTCAGATGACAGTGTTAAGGCTCAGACGACAGTATTAAGGGCACAGACAGTGTTAAGGGCTCAGAGGACAGTGTTAAGTGCTCAGACGACAGTGTTAAGGGCTCAGACGACAGTATTAAGGGCTCAGACGACAGTGTTAAGGGCTCAGACGACAGTGTTAAGGGCTCAGAGGACAGTGTTAAGGCTCAGACGACAGTATTAAGGGCACAGACAGTGTTAAGGGCTCAGAGGACAGTGTTAAGTGCTCAGACGACAGTGTTAAGGGCTCAGACGACAGTGTAAGGGCACAGAGGCTCCGTTTTGCTGCTCAAATGACTTCTAGAACCTGCTTTGCTTTTTGGCTGCACTGCAGGTGAACGTGGAAGAAGCCTAGACAACAGGGTCAGAGTGGCCTCCAGGAGGGGCTGTCTGGGCTTCTTTTTGATCACACTCCACAGAGTCCTCTTGGACTTTGAAAAAACAGGCGGAGGGCCAGGCGGCAGCACATCTGGTTAAGCGCTCATATTACAAGTTCAAGGACCCAGCTTCAAGCCCCAAGTCCCCACCTGCAGGCAGAAAGCTTTGCAAGTGGTAAAGCAGGGCTACAGGTGTCTGTCTCTCTCCCTCTCTGTTTTTCCCTCCAGTCTCAATTTCTCTCTTTGTCTATCTAATAATAAAAAAGTAAACAAGTAATATTTTAATATTAAAAAAAGATGGATGGTGATTCTCAGTGAAACCTGGGTGTCTGGGAGAATTAAAAGTGGTTTCCTGGTGATTGGGGCATGGTTATGGTCCCCTCCAGATGGATCCCAGGATTTACTGGGCAGCAGCTTGAGAGAAATCTGACGTATGAGAGAAAGGATGTATTGCTTCTGCAAAGCAGGGAAAAACATCATAACATCAGCTGGTGTTGATGTGTTAAACCTTGACCTTTGCCACAGCTCAATATGACAAGATCTAACTTGAGTGATCCTTTTGGGGTCAGCAAACTAAGGAGATGATGAGGAAGACCTCCACTTCATGGGACTCTGCTGGGGACTCCTCAGAGGACACTATGAAAGCAAATATTTCTTCTTAAAAAATTTAAAAAATCATCTTTATGTATTTATTAGATAGAGACTGTTGGGTAGTTGCCACCTCCCCCTGGCTTCTGCTTAACCATATGCCTATATAGGGATTTACTGATCCAAAGCTTTGGTCTATTTACATAAATCACTTTTACATAAAGCACTCCAGGGCATTGGTGGTTCAGTGATAGGATTCTCGCCTGCTCCACCCCCTCCTTGTCACACCCTGATCCCTTCTTTGTCACACCCTGATTTTCACCAGTCACTTTTCTCTCCACCCTCTCTATATCACATCCTGTTTCCACCCTACTTGGAGAGTATAAAAACAGCTGCTCTTCTGATTAAAGACACTTGGAAATTGCTTTCCGGCTCCGAGAGTTCCAGAGTGTATCTCCTGCGGAAGTTAGTGCGGCACGGGTTCCTGATCCCTCTCCCACACAGCAGCCTAGATCAGCTCCAGTTGAGTTCTCTCCAACCCAGAGAGCACTAGCTCGGGAAGAAGTACCCTCAGGCTATCCCGGCAGAGACAGCCAGAAATCAAGAGGGAAGTGGGAGATAGAGAGGGAGAGAGACAGAGAGACACCTGCAGCCCTGCTTCACCACTCACAAAGCTTTTCCCCTGCAGGTGGGGACTGGGACCTCGAACCTGGGTCCTTGTTCATTGTAATGTATGTGCTCAATGAGGTGTGTCACCGCCTGGCCCTGAAGGTGAATATTTCTATAAGCATCTATAAAAAGGGGCAAATGGTAGAGAAGAGGAAGAAGAATGAAGGAGCAAAGGCTGGAGTAATTGATATTATACACCAGAAAATCTATAACTCGAGCAGAATCTTGTTAAACTATCTTTTTGGAGAGAATTCCAACTTCTCCTTGGAGGATACAAGTTTGGCAGTTGTCTGTGTTGTAGTCTATTGACTTCTCTGTACAAGAAATATTGCAGACATTGCTGTGCTAAGTACAGGGGCCTCAAGTGCACACCAACGAGGTGTG
The DNA here is from genome assembly GCF_950295315.1 of Erinaceus europaeus. Taxonomy (NCBI): domain Eukaryota; kingdom Metazoa; phylum Chordata; class Mammalia; order Eulipotyphla; family Erinaceidae; genus Erinaceus; species Erinaceus europaeus. The sequence goes on from NC_080173.1 coordinate 101,619,955, forward strand.
GAGGTGAGCTGGGAGGGAGGGTGAGTAGCCGGCTCTGTGTGTGGTCTTTCTTCAAGCCTCAGGGCATCTGAAGATTAGATTCTTGGTCTTTTCTCTTGGTGCATTAACTCAAAGAACTGTCAGTCTCAGTTGTTGATATGTTATGATTACAAAGCATTTGGTTGAGGATCAAGTATGTAGTCTTACACTTAGTCTATACACACCTTACAAGAATAGTGAATCCAAATTAAACATCCTAAAACACACATAAAAAATTTAGAGGTAATTAGCTTACAGAATAAATATCACATGTGTAGCTTCCTAACAGAAGAATAAACTGGAATTTAGGAGACTTAATTCAACAAAAGGCAAGGGAAAGGTGTGTGGGTGGTAAGTCTGGTATAAGAAAGGAAGGAAGACAACAAATTAGCAGGGCTGCACTGAATATCGACTATCAATGAACACGATAGTGGTAAATGTTCGACCCCGCAATCCCACTCCTAGATATTTACCCAAGAGAAACAAACACATAAACCTACAGCAAACTGTACGCAGACTCTGGAGCAGGCTCATTCATGATGCAAGAGGAGAGAGTAACACAAATGCCATCAGCACAGACAAAGAGGCTATTGGTATACCCTGGAGTATTAATTAGTGAACACAGAGACGAAGGGCTATTTACATATTGCAGTAGCACGGATGAACCTTGGAAAGGCCCTGGCAAGTGAAGGGAGCGAGAGGCAAAGGACTACTCAGCACATGGTTCTGTTCCTAGCGAGCGCTTTGAGTCGGTGAATACACGCAGAAGGCAGTGGACTTGTGGTTGCTCGGCGGGGGTTGTGGTTGCTCGGCGGGGGCAGTGGGGCATCATGGAAGTGAGGACTATCAGCCGAGCCAGGAAGAACCGATGGATGTACAGCAGCGATGGAGTGACTGATTTCTCTCGGAACGCTTCTTCTTGTTGGCTGTGGAGGCTTCTCTGCATGTTTCACAGTGTTGGACATTTTTCTAATCCATTCAAGTCTTGACAAAGCACCAACAAGTTCTGAGCACTAGTGAATCTGATGGGCCCAGGTCTGGTTTCAGAACTGAGGCCGATGGCCTTTACCCTTTGGACTGTGAGCTGGAAGGCCAAAAGCTTCGGTGCCTGCAGGTGTGTGGTTCTGCCATTGGCGGAGCGTCCTGCTGGATCCATGGCGCGGGGTGTGGCTGCCTACAGCACCAGCATCCCCACAGGTGAACTGCCAGTCTTAAAGATGTGTTGAAACTGCCTTCTGAAAGAGAAAAAAAGGTGGTGGTGGTGAGACAGTATTCGCTACTTTAAGAGACTGGAGGTCAACTCTTTGCCCCAGAGATCCAGCTCGAGGCTGCTTTGTAGCTCTGCTTTGGGTCCTTCTGGGGGAACCGCCTGGCTCTGGCTGCTCTTCAGCACGGGTCAAGCTCAGGTCATGCCAACCGGCTACCACACTCTGGTGCTGGAAGAACATATGCTCACGGCTGTGGAGGGGGATTCTGCTTCTTTCCTTGGGACACTTTAGGACCTGAGCAAATGGAGGCCAGATAAAGTCTGTTTCACTATGTAAACAGCAGACACCCACAGTCAGGCTAGGCTAGATGATATCCAATAAACACTGTAAAAATAGATAAATTAATGTGAATAACTCCTGGAAATAAAGTTCTGAAGGGAAGATATATATATATTTTTTTAATATTTATTTTATTTATTTATTCCCTTTTGTTGCCCTTGTTGTTTTATTGTTGTAGTTATTATTGTTGTTGTCGTTGTTGGATAGGACAGAGAGAAATGGAGAGAGGAGGGGAAGACAGAGAGGGGGAGAGAAAGACAGACACTTGCAGACCTGCTTCACCGCCTGTGAAGGGACTCCCCTGCAGGTGGGGAGCCGGGGTTCGAACCGGGATCCTTATGCTGGTCCTTGTGCTTTGCGCCACCTGCGCTTAACCCGCTGCGCTACAGCCCGACTCCCGGGAAGATATATTCTAAGGTATCATGAAATCTTCTCTTGAGGCTTCAACACAGATGATAAGTTGATTGAAAATTAAGGCCTTGAGACATTGATGAAAATATTTATTTATAAGAACAAGGAGGATTTCTTTTTCTTTTTTTTTTTTCCCCAGGGTTCAGCCCTTGGAGGTGCATCTCCCCGCAGGCTGGGCCCAGGAAGATTTTTTTTTTCTTAATAGTAAATTTATAAAAGATTGTGGAAGAGTCCAGAGAAACTTGCTTTTCATTTTTTCCCTCTTTTTAGTTTTTTTTTTTTTAGCGATTCAATATTGATTTACAAAATTCCATGTCAGCAGGGTGCAGTTCCACACTGTTCCCACCACCAGAGTTCTGAGTCCCCAGTCCCTGCACTGCAAACCACCGCGGTTCTCCCAAGGCTGCAGACATGGGCTGACTGTCATCTCTACAACTCTCTGTCTGCATTTGTTCATAACCACCCCCTTTCCTTCAGGTCCAGTCCTCTCTCCCCTCCAAGCCACACATCACCCTATTCCCACATCCAAATGTCTCTCCCTTTCCCCTCTTCTCTCTGCAGGTCCTGATGGAGCTGGAGTTCAGAGCCCTCTTTGCCTCTTCCTCCTGTCACTTCTCCCCCACTGAGAGTGTGGGTCAAATTTTTTTGGGGTTGTAGAAGGTGGGAGTTCTGGCTTCTGTAATTGCTTCTCAGCTGGTCTTGGGTGCTGGCAGGTAGATCCAGACCCACAGCCTGGGAAACATTTATCTGCATCCCATCTTTATGTTGAGACATTTATCTGCATCCCATCTTTATGTTGAGACATTTATCTGCATCCCATCTTTATGTTGTAGGTAATTTTGTTTGTAGCACATCTTGCTTTGCTTTGTACGCAACAATTTAAGTAGCAATAGTATGAACTCTCCTGTCCACTGATAATGCTCAGTCTTCACAATACTAGGTGTCCATACAGATTTTTAGAAATATTTTATTTATTTATTGGGTGCGACGGACCGCTACAGCGGAAGAGCAGCAGGATCAGGGAACTCCAAAGGCGACCACCGGGTGGGTCAGGAGTCGGCACAGGGAGAACAGAATACACCACACTCTGTTGGAGGGTGAATCTGAGCTCCGTTTTTATTCAGCCAGTGAGAGTTTACATATCTTTCAGCCTTACATAAACAATATCTGGAACAGAAAGTAAAGCTCATTTCTTGATTAGACGGCCTTGCGGTCTTACACAGAAATGTCGTACTTCATGGGGTGATGCATTTCTGAGTAACAGGCTTAGCAGATAGTATTTTATGTAGAGTTTTAACATATTTCATAAGAGGAGGTGAGTAAGTATTACTAAGAATTTTTCCTAAAACTTTATGTATTTGATGACCCATAACTTCGTCCACCTCATTTCCTGTTCATCTGTATCTAATCTGGGAACAGGGGCTGTTTGTCCCGATTACACGGCATCATTACCATGTACATAATGAAAACAATAATCAGAGTTTCCAAGTCAGATCTGCTCAGGATGCCAAGACCCACTCCCAGAATTCTTCTTCCTTGAAGAGAGTTTTCCGGGGTGCTGACCCTGTCAGACCCATCGTTCTGGATTTGAGTGGGGCGTGGCAATTGGGTAGAAACAGAGATATCAAGAGGGAAAGGGGAGATAGAGAAGGAGAGAGAGACAGGGACACCTGCAGCCCTGCTTCACTGCTTTGGAGCTTCCTCCTTCACAGGGTGGGACTGGGGCTTGAACCCAGGTTTATGTGCATTGTAACATGTACACTCAACTGGGTGTGCCACTGCACAGCCTTCACTCTTTTAAAAGATGGCAACTTAACCCATCATATGGGCCCCTAGTCAGGGAATCCTGGGATTCCTACATAGAAATGATGGGCCTAGACCTCTAATGGCTCCCTCTCTCCACCATAACTGGTCACTCCCATCAGGCCCGTCAGCACACACCCTCCTGTGGCCTCTCCAGGACCTGCCCTCACTGCAGAGCAGCCATGGCGGGGACTCCCCACTCTCTGCAGGGAGGCTCCTCAGTCTGCTCTGCCCCTCGAGGAAGACGGGTCCTGACGTGAGTGCCACCTGGAATGTTCCAGCTGTGACCATGGACTGTGAGCTCAGAAAGACTCCCTATGGGTGAGAGGGACATGAATGGGGGGGGTGCAGCAGAGAGTGTCTTTGGTGAAAGTGGGAGTTAGAAGGTCGGCGCTCTGGGCCCAGGGGACTTCAGGGACACAAGGAGTGGTCTTCATGTCCGCGGTTGGACGGTGGCCCCCAGAGGCAGTCAGCAGTGGCAGTCATTTCAGCATCATTCTAGGTTACTTAACCTCATTGGCTATTTTTTCATCTTCCTTGGAATTCTTTAAGCCACTTAATATCCCTCTAAAATGTAACGTATGCCTAAACCAGCCAGATTTAAGTTAAAACAACCATATTTTGTTGCTTGCAAAGAATAACACAGGCTATGTAACTCGTAAACACTGCTGTGATGAAAACCCTTGGATACATATTCTGGGCGCATGTCTTTGATTATTTCCCTGGCAGAGACTTCGCAGCCTCCTTTCTGAGATTCCCGGTAAGATGGAATATACACACTACTCCACCACGCCCACTGACTGCGACTATGAAACCTGGACAGAATACATCTAGTAGCTATTTGAGGAGTTGGAAAAAGTAAACAAGTAAGCAAGCAGCTTGCAGTAAAATGCACAACATCTCAGTCTAACCAATCTGGCAGGGAGCTGACCTTTTTTTTCTCTCTCTCCTTTGGTAGCTCCCAGTCAAACTGAGAAAAGTTCCAGAATACTTCAATCCTTCTGGCTTGAGGAGCTGGAGAAGGAACATACAAAAAACAGCCCATAAATAACCTCGATGAAACTTTGCTGTCCCAGGCCCTAGCTCCAGGGGATTCTTGTCAGCAGAGATCATGTTGAACTTTGATAACACAGGGCCGCAGACATTCCTGTTGCTTGGCTCTGTTGTTCCACCACTGGCCTGAATGTAGATTCAGTTAGGAAAGTACATAGCAGGATGGGATCATTCCAATTCCAACTTTCTGACTGGAAGATTAGAAAGGCAAAGACCCAAGCAGACAAGACAGAAACTCTAGAAAATGATAGAGCTGTTATAAACAGTTCTTTATCAACATTAATAATCACTCTTTTAAGGGAAAAATCACTTAATAATAAAGAATAGTATGAGAACCAGAGCATCACTCTGGCTTATGCAGGACTTGAACTTGGCACCTCATGTCTGAGAGTTCCACATCTTATCCACTGTACCCTCTCCCAGGCTATCAGGACACACTCTTGAGCCATGAAGTCGACATGTTATCTTAATCAACATACCCAAGATTTTGAGAATCATGAACAGGTCACGGTCACAACCCTGAGCTCTAGACCGTGTGGTATACGTCTTTGACTCACATGAAGAGAGTTGCATTGGAAACAGAACCTGCAGGTTGGGAATGCCTATCTCTAGAGACATTGACTTACTTCTTTTCTTTGTTAAGATTTATCAGCTAAAGACAGGATGGATGAGAGCATCACCTGGTGTATGTGGTGCTAGGAACTGAACTTAGTACCTCTTGCAGCAAGTCTGGCACTTTGTCCATTGTGTTACCTCCAAGCCTGCCAGGTTGCTAAGGTGTGCTCTCTACACCACTGACTGACCCCTCAAGTCTGATAGATGGGAACAGGCAGCCTTAAGTCAACTTGGCCCATTGCCTGCTATAGTAAAAACAGAAACAGTATCTATAGAATTAAGTGAGCTCCAGAATCTTAATTTTTAAAAATTTTATGTATTTATTATTGGTTAGACACAGACAGAAATTGAGAGGGGGGCTGGGTGGTGGTGCACCTGCTTGAGTGTACATGTTATAATGCACAAGGACCTGGGTTCAAGCCCCCAGTCCTCACCTTCAGGGGGAAAGCTTCATGGATGGTGAAGCAGGGCTGCAGGTGTCTCTCTTTCTCTCTCCTATTCTATCTCCCCCTTCCCTCTCAATTTCTGGCCGTCTTTATGCAATAAATAAAGGTAATTTTAAAAAATAAAAAAAAAAGAAATTAAGAGGGGAAGGGGAAATAGAGAGGGAGAGAGACAGAGACACCTGCAGCCCTGCTTCACCATTTGTGAAGCTTCCCCCTGCAGGTGGGGACTGGGGGCTTGAACCTGGGTCCTTGGTCACTGCAATATGTGCACTTCAGGTGTGCCACCGCCTAGCCTCACAAATACTAGAATCTTATAATTTAACACTTAAAATGTCATGATACAAGATTATTCAACATGTGAAGAATAAAAATTGATTTTCACAGAAAAAGACAACCAACAGCTGATAACAAAGAGAGAATAATGCGGATGCCAGAATTATCTGACAAAGACTTTAAGGCACACTAGCAATTGTCAGTGTGCGGATTGCTAGCAAATGCTTAAGGCAGAGAATCTCAGGAAAGAAATAGAGAAGATGAAGAATTCAATGTACATTTCAGAACTGAAAATTACAATAAAATGAAAAAAACCAGTGGATGGAGTCATGAGCAGATAGAGTCAGTGAAGTCTGTGTAGATAAAAAAAAGAGTTTCTGGGAGTCAGGCGGTAGCGCAGCGGGTTAAGTGCACATGGCGCAAAGTGCAGGGACCAGCGGAAGGATCTATGTTCAAGCCCCCGGCTCCCCACCTGCAGGGGAGTCGCTTCACAGGCGGTGAAGCAGGTCTGCAGGTGTCTCTCTCCTCCTCTCTGTCTTCCCCTCCTCTCTCCATTTCTCTCTGTCCTATCCAACAACGATGACATCAAGAACAACAATAATGACTGCAACAATAAAACAAGGGCAACAAAAGGGAAAATAAATAAATAAATATTAAAAAAAATACAAAGAACTAGGTAGACTTAAAAATACAAAGGGTTTCTCCAATCTGGAAAAAAGAAAAAATAAAACAAACAATACCCAAATTGGTAGAAAGTTGATACAATCTCAGGAGCTTGTGAGGTCATAGCAATGTCCATCAGAAACATGATCAGTTGATGGCAGTCAGAATAAAATGATAAACCAAAGGCTGGCACTTTGAACTTGGGCATGCTGAGGTGGTATGATCACAGAAAAGCTGGCATCTTGAACAGGTCAGTAAAGTCAACGAACCTTTGGAAAGAGGGAGAAAGCAAAGTACTAAGACTGAGCAAAAGGAGCACTGCTACAGCTCCCACAAGCTTTCTGACTCCATAGTGTGTAAAGACACTTCCATACAGATACGCGGCGTCAGCATATACCCACAAGCTTTCTGACTCCATAGCGTGTAAAGACACTTCCATACAGATACACGGCATCAGTATATACCCACAAGCTTTCTGACTCCATAGCGTGTAAAGACATTTCCATACAGATATACAGCGTCAGTATATACCCACAAGCTTTCTGACTCCATAGTGTGTAAAGACACTTCCATATACAGATAAAAGGCATCAGTATATACCCACAAGCTTTCTGACTCCATAGCGTGTAAAGACACTTCCATACAGATATACGGCGTCAGTATATACCCACAAGCTTTCTGACTCCATAGCGTGTAAAGACATTTCCATACAGATATACGGCATCAGCAAACCCACAAGCTTTCTGACTCCATAGCGTGTAAAGACATTTCCATACAGATATATGGCATCAGTATATGTCCACAAGCTTTCTGACTCCATAGCGTGTAAAGACATTTCCATACAGATATATGGCATCAGTATATACCCACAAGCTTTCTGACTCCATAGCGTGTAAAGACATTTCCATACAGATATACAGCGTCAGTATATACCCACAAGCTTTCTGACTCCATAGTGTGTAAAGACACTTCCATACAGATATACGGCATCAGTATATACCCACAAGCTTTCTGACTCCATAGCGTGTAAAGACACTTCCATACAGATATACGGCGTCAGTATATACCCACAAGCTTTCTGACTCCATAGCATGTAAAGACATTTCCATACAGATATACGGCATCAGTATATGTCCACAAGCTTTCTGACTCCATAGTGTGTAAAGACACTTCCATACAGATATACGGCATCAGTATATACCCACAAGCTTTCTGACTCCATAGCGTGTAAAGACATTTCCATACAGATATACGGCATCAGTATATGTCCACAAGCTTTCTGACTCCATAGTGTGTAAAGACACTTCCATACAGATATACGGCATCAGTATATACCCACAAGCTTTCTGACTCCATAGCGTGTAAAGACACTTCCATACAGATATATGGCGTCAGTATATGCCCACAAGCTTTCTGACTCCATAGCGTGTAAAGACATTTCCATACAGATATACGGCATCAGTATATGTCCACAGCTTTCTGACTCCATAGCGTGTAAAAACACTTCCATACAGATATACAGCATCAGTATATGTCCACAAGCTTTCTGATTCCATAGCATGTAAAGACATTTCCATACAGATATACGGCATCAGCAAACCCACAAGCTTTCTGACTCCATAGCATGTAAAGACACTTCCATACAGATATACGGCATCAGTATATGTCCACAAGCTTTCTGACTCCATAGCGTGTAAAGACACTTCTATACAGATATATGGCATCAGCATATACCCACAAGCTTTCTGACTCCATAGCATGTAAAGACACTTCCATACATGTCGGGGTCTCTGGTGGGGTGATCTCCAGATGAAAGGTAATGGACCAGTTCTTTCTAGAGTAAAGACACCGGGGAGACCTGCAGCATGCTCAGATCTCGTTTATTAGCAGGTGGACATGAGTTAAATAGGAAACCAAACAAAGGGAATTATTATTGAAATATATCAGAAATTACAGGTTTCTTAAAGGTCAGCTTGCCCCTATGGTAGGGGGCTGGTATGACAAGAATTGATGCAGATACATAAAGGTCAAGATAATTAGTTTCCTGATGCAGGCATTTAATTACCCAAAGGCGTTTGAGGGGAGGAGAGGGGTTGAACCAGTTAAGGCAAATTAGAGAGAAGATAAGCAAGGTTTGATGCAAATTGAGGACATCAAAGGGCACTGCTAGGAGTGTGAGATAAGGTGTGTTCTTCTGTGATCAGAAGGTGACTTTGAGTAAGTGAATCTTAAAGTAGGTGGCCATGTGGCCTGCAGTTAATGGGAGAAGTATTGGGGTTTCTGTGGGCCTGAGAGTCAAGAAGGAAAGAACTAAGTCTGAGCTTCCCCCCTTTTGCTCACCTTGGTTGGGAGAGACTCACCAAGAGGGTATCTTCCCAGACCTCCATCCAAGGATGGGGGTGGTTCTCCCTAAGCTCTATCAGGCTCACACATAGTCCCAACACATACAGATATACGGCACCAATATATATCGGACATACACAGAGATAACATACACAAACAGAGAAATGCATGCATGACGATAATTTCTTCCTTCTGATGTTTATTTTTTTAACTTAGAAACTTACTAATGAGACAGAGGGGGAGAGAAACAGAACCAGGGCATCACTGGCATGTGGGGATGCATTGGGTCGACCTTGCCATGGTGCATCCCGTGAGTCCCCATTCATTGGGGAAACTGACGATCCTTCCTAGCCGACTGAATCCACATGGATCCCAGTCACTTTCAAAGCCAGCAACAAGCAGCTCCTGCCAGCTTTCAAGCTGTTGGTCCTGCTCTTCGAGTCCTCCAACTTAATGTTGAGGGGCTGTCCTTTGCCAAACGCGTTCTTATTGGTCAACTGGCGATACAGCATCAGGCAGATGTCATTTGCCTACAAGAAACACATATAGCAGTCGATGAAGCTGCTCGATTCACCATCAGTGGATTTGATTTAATATGCTATAATCTCCATCCTAAACACGGCCGAGCCATCTACACCAAATCGTGTCTTGGGGACGTTTACCATACGGCCTCTTCAACCTTCTACGACTCCATTACTATTGGAACTATTCAGCTCGTCAATGTATATAAGCCTCCCAGTGCCTCATGGGATAATGAGGTCCTGCCTAGCCCGAATCACCCAGCCGTTTACGTTGGTGACTTTAATAGTCATCACCAAGACTGGGGATATTCCTCCACTCGTGCTGACGGCTCTATCTTAGCCGACTGGGCTTCAGCGAATGACCTCTCCCTATTATACGATCCCAAACAGCCAGGTTCTTTTCACAGTGCTAGATGGAATAAAGACTCGTCACCCGACCTGTGCTGGATTAGCACAGTCAACTGCCAAGCCTTTCCCGCTACGAGACAAGTTCTCAAGATCTTCCCGCACAGTCATCACCGCCCAGCTATCATCCACATTGGTCTCCAGCTCCCACTGATTCTGTGCTCAGAGAAACTAAGATGGAACTTTCGGAAAGCAAACTGGCGTCTGTTCAGTGATCTTACCAACAAATCTATTCCTGCAATTCTAATTAACTCTATCCCCTCTGAAGATTCCTACAGGCGCTTCCGCCAAGCCATCTTCAAAGCAGCTTCCCAAGCCATTCCTCATGGGAGACGTGCTAACTATACTCCTTCTGAATGCGGGCAACTACTAAAGCAGTATGATGAGTCGGGTGACTCAGATGTGGCCGACCATCTCATTGCCTCCCTGGATGCAGCACGCCAAACCTGCTGGCAACAACTCACGGAAAGTCTGAACTTCACCCACTCAAGTAGGAAGGCCTGGAAGCTTCTTCATAGTCTGGGTGCCGGTAGCCAACCCCCTCCCGTCTCCCATCCTCCCGTATCTCCAAACTCAGTGGCCAGTCACCTAACTCAAGTTGGACGTGCTAAGATCGACCCAGTCTGGAAAAGAGAAATTTCCCATGAGTGGTCATCCCACTTCTGTTTATCTTGTCCATCTCCAAAACTCTCTCCCTTTACACTGTCTGAACTGGAAGACGCTTTGAAGAGGGTTAAACCGGGAACAGCTGCTGGCTATGATAACATCACCCCAGAAATCATTCTTAACTTGGGTCCTGCGGCAAAGAAGTGGCTCGCTTCATTCCTGTCCCACATCTTGGAATCTGAATCTATGCTCAAAATTTGGCGTCGTGCGAAGATAATAGCAGTTTTGAAACCAAAGAAAGACCCAACACTGGCCGCCAGCTATAGACCAATTTCTCTCCTCTCTGTGTGTTACAAACTCCTTGAGAGGCTGCTTCTGTCATGTATTTCTCCTCTTACAGAGAAATTCCTATCACCCGCCCAAGTTGGTTTCCGCCCGGGAAGATCTACCTGCGAACAAGCCCTGGCCCTCTCAACTTACATTGAAAATGGATTCCAGAAGAATTTAAAGATGGATGCTGTCTTTGTTGATCTCACAGCAGCCTATGACACGGTCTGGCATCGTGGTCTCCTAGTCAAGATCTCAAGATGCCTGCCTCCATGGGTGGCCAACACTATATCGTTTCTTCTCCAAAACAGAAGATTCCGGGTGCATGATGGAGACTTGTCTCAAGTGGCCTCCCCCAGGGCTCTGTTCTGGCTCCTATGCTATTTAATATTTACATCAATGACCTCCCAGAAACTTCTTCAAGGAAGTTCATCTACACCGATGACATCTGCTGTGCAACTCAGGCATCCAAGTTCGACATCCTCGAGGAAACACTCACGAAAGACATGTCTCTGATATCTGATTACTGTAAAAAATGGTGACTAATCCCTAGCACTGCAAAAACGGTATCATCTGTTTTCCATCTACACCATACCTTGGCCTCGCGTGAGCTTAATGTGCAGCTTGGTGATACGAGAATCCGGCATGAAGCCCAGCCAGTCTATCTTGGCGTTACTCTCAATCGCACTCTGTCATTTCTCAAACATCTCATAAAAACTGCAGCAAAAGTGGGCGTGAGGAATCACATCATTGCAAGACTGGCCAGCTCCTCATGGGGCGCGAGCGCTTCCACACTACGATCATCATCTCTGGCATTATGCTATTCCACTGCAGAATACTATGCCCCAGTATGGTTCCGTAGCCCCCATGTCCACTTGGTTGATTCCAAACTATATTCCTCCATGATGATAATTTCTGGAACCATCCATTCCACCCCGGTTCCATGGCTGCCAGTTCTTAGCAACATCGCCCCGCCAGATATTCGTCGGGATGCGGCATCAACTAAGTTCATTTCCCATGTCTACGCTCGACCGGACCTGCCAATATACTCGGATATCTTCGCCCACCCTGTCCAACGCTTGACGTCTCGTCACCCAATCTGGTCCCCTACGCCTACACTGAACTTCTCTGTTCCAGACTCTTGGAAACAGAGTTGGCAGTCAGCTGAGGTAAAGAACAAACACCTCATCACAGACCCCTGCAAGTGTCAACCCGGCTTTGACCTAGCACGTTATGATCGGGCCCTCCTCAATCGCTATCGAACAGGCCATGGCCGGTGCGCCGCTATGTTCCATCGCTGGGGAGCCAGAGACGACCCGAACTGCCCCTGCGGCTACAGACAGACTATGACCCATATAGTCAACGACTGCCACCTCTCCAGATTCAAAGGAGGTCTCGAAACTTGACATCAGGCTCAACCTGAAGCTGTAGACTGGCTATAGAAGAAGGGCAAACGCTAGAAGAAGAAGAACTGGCATGTGGAGAGATGTGGCACTACCATTCTACCACCTCCTAGGCCACTAGACTTCCCCGACTTTCAGAAGAATAATACAGGCTACATAAAAATTGGAGATCTTAGAAGAAATGAGTCAGGAACTGGGGGGGGGGCACACCTGGAAAGGTGCGGATGTCATTCTGCACAGAGACCTGGGCCCAAGTGGGGAGGTCGGCAGGGCAGGTGTCTTTCTCTCTCCTCCTTCCTTCTCAACTTATTTCTGTCTTTATCCAGTAAATCAGTATTTTTTTTCTAAAAATAAGAGATAAACCTATTTTTCAAAGTCTACAAATTAGCAAGTCCTGAGAATTTATGTCGTCCCATTAACGAATGAAGTTAAATGTTGAGACAACAAAGGTTCCAGGTTCAACCCCCAGCACCACCATAAGCCAGAGAGCTGAGCAGGGCTCTGGTAAACAAACAAACAACAAAACTTAAATGTGTAGTTAAGTTTATTTTAAAACCCACCTAGTTTCATCAGCAAATTCTAGCAAGTAATATGTTCTGAACACTCTTTCCTCCCAAAGAAGACGTGTTTCCCAGTTCCCAGGGAGACCCCAACACGACCCCAGCATGACCCCCACGACTAAGACAGGACAGAGAGAGAGTGCACACTGGTGCTGAAGGTGTGAGGATGCTCATGAGAGACTGGCTGTCAGAAAGTCACGGGCACTTCTCCATGCGAAACTGTGTCGCCACTTTTTGATAAGCCGGTAGTATTTAAATTATAAAAAGCATTATCTAAAAGGACACTACATTGTGGCCAAGTGGGGTCTAGGTTAGGAACGCAAGCGGATTCCATGTTCAGAACCTGATCTGTGTGGCTTATCACATTCTACTGGCAGTCTAAAGGAAGCTCTAATGACCATATTAATAGATACAAAAACAAGTGTTTGAAAGATCTCAACATCCATCCTTGATAGAAATCTCTCAACAAGCTAAGAATAGAAGGTGTATTTTGTCATTTGTAATGAGAGCTCTTTGTCTGGTATTGGTCTTCTTCCTGCCAGGCCAGGAAACCTCTAAACCCTTAGAATTTCCTGCGGTGAGAACAATGAAGCCATCTTTTGTTATGTTAATAAGACATTTACAACCCACATATGGACAGAGGCTGGCTGCCAGGATAGGCAGCCATGTGATCTGACCGGAGAATCCTTCATTTCAGTCCTCCTTCAGATCCCCGGTCAAGCGATTTAGTTCAATCGTCAGGGACCAATGATTTAATCAATCATGCCAACGGAATCTCTGTAAAAACCTGAAAGATCAAGAGTCAGAGAGCTTATGGCTTGGTAAGCATAGAGATTTGGGGGAGAAGGAGGAAGACTGGGATGTTCATTCCAACAGACCTTGCTCTTCAATCTTCTGTTTCTAAATCACACCCTTTGACAACAAATTGATGATCTAGTCAGTGGAGTGCTTCTCTGAATTCTGTGACTCACTGTGACAGATTAACTGAGCTCAAGCAGGAGGGCTCTATAGTCAACAGTCTCCACAAGATTGCCTTTCTATAGTCAACAGTCTCCATGCAGCTGTTCAGGAACGTGTGACAACCAGGACTGACACTGATGTCTGAGTTAGGGGTGGGGTGTGGGAAAGGCAGTCTTGTGGAGCTAAGCCTTTAGCTTGTGGGATCTGACTGTCTCCAGTAGTTAGTGTCTAATTTCAGTTGAATTGTAAGACTCCCAGTTGATGTCAGAGAATTGCTTGATAATATAAACACTCTCCCTACCCCCCTTACACACACACACACACACCCCAGAACCTGATGCAGAATTGTAGAAAGGAATTTTTCAAACAGATGCATGCTACCTCAAAAGCACCTACAGACTGCATCATACTTAGTGGTAAAATACACATCTGATCTTCTCCTAACGTCACAAGGTGGGATGTCCACCCTTGCAATGACTACAGGACACTGTACGTAGCTGATGCAATGAGAAACAGAACAAAACAAAAATGCATTGACGGCGAAGGAAGAAATGAAATGATCTCCTTCCAGACACGGCGGGGTCTTCCCTGTAGAAAGCCTGGAGGAATCCTGGTGTCTCTTCTTTGCTAGTCATGCTGTAGCCAACATGCAAAACTGAGCGGCAGTTGTATTTCTTCACAACATGCAATTGGGTGGCAGAATAACAGACTACCTGACCATACCCCAGAATAAGATATTTATAAAGATTTATCTTATTCGATAAATCAAACTGAGACCATACCCCAGAATAAGATATTTATAAATATTTATCTTACTCGATAAAGCAAACTGAGAGCCTGTGTGCCGAGCACTGGGAACTGAAGAGGGAAATCCCAGACAATGGAGGAGTGGAGAGAGATACTCCATTTACGGGTCAGGAGATTTAGCTAAGGAAAGGTATCCATTTTATTCAAATTACCTGGAAGGTTTAGTGCAGTAGCTATCAAAATCTCACCTTTTTTTTTAAGTAGATGTAAACAATCTTATAAAAATTTGTGGAAATGAGTTAGCTTAGCTAAATCAATTTTGAAAAAGAATAAAGTTGAAAGACACCACTTGGCTTTCGTGTCTGATGGTCAGGAAGTGTGTGATACTGGTGACACATAAAGACAGAATAGTGGAGCACCGATCAGAGCAAAGAGCTCTTGTAGGTCTAGGCAAAAATATCTGACTTTGACAGGGTCTCAAGATAATTCAAAGAGGGAGAGAATAATGGTTCCTTTTCTTTGTTCTCACCTTTATTGCAGGAACTCCGTGCTCCCAGAGCACTCTTGTCTTTTAATGGTAGAGTGTGAAATAGAGTGACGGGAAGACAGAGACTTAGAGAAGAGAGAGGCCACAGCATGGCTCCCGTGTGGTGGAGAGGCTCTCAAGCCTGGTCCTTGTATGTGGCAATGCCTGTGCTCTGCTTGGCCAGCTACGTCCCAATCTTGTGTTTTTGTTTAAACAAATGATGTTGGGACAATTGCACATCCACACACAAAAACAGAAAAGGTTGACTTAGACCTCATGCCCTATGCAAAAGTTAACTGAAAATAATAGGTCTCAGTGCAAATCATAAACTTTATAATTAAACGAACAAACAAACAAACAAACAAACAAACAAAAAGCACAGACTAGCTTTATGACTCAGGGCTGGGTGACGACCTCTAGCTAGAAGTACCAGGGGTTTATCCTGCCCAGTGTGGGGATGGAGACTCTCCAGCCCTTTGTGACAAGCTTGACCTGGACCATCCTCAGGCCTCCCCTGCAGTACTGACCTACAGTGAGACCCAAAGGGCTCTGTCTGTTTTCACATGAGAATGTTTCATGATAAGCTATAAATCACTGACAGGGCTTCTTGTCTCAAGCCTGCTGAGGGCCATGCAGCCACAGAGAGGCTCCCTTCTCCCTGTGATGGCTCCTAGGCTTCTGCCCAATTGCACCCCAAGAACTGTACATAGCCTGTTGGTTTGATCGGTCTGACAGGAACCTGAGTAACTTGCCTTACATGGAAAGACATTTCTGGGCAGGAGACAATGCACGCAGCTTCCTGGGTCCAGATGGGTCTATTTCTCCTTCATTCCTCAGGTGTGGCTTTTGTTGACAGATGGTCTACACAGCTGATGGGTGCTGTGCAGGGTGCCTGCCGGGCTCCTTCAGTCAGAGGCTTAGCCGTGTGGCCATTGGGTCTGATCATTATCTATCTGGGGCTCCACGGCTTCTAGGGAGACAAGAGAACAGAACTCTCAGTAACTGCTCACCTCTGCAGTGGATGGACTTTTGTGCCATCCAAGCCTCTAACAAGAAGAAAGACAGGCACAGAGAGAAACTGAGAGAGGGAGGGGAGGTAGAGAGTAAGAGAGACACCGGCAGCCCTGCTTCACCACTTACGAAGCTTCCCCTGGAGACTGGGGGCTGGGGGGGTTGAACCCGAGTCCTTGCACATGCTGACATGTGTGCTCCTCAACTTGGCGAGGTGCCGCTTCCTGGCTCTGGCATAGTTCACTGTCAAATGAGTTAGACCTTTTTCAAAACTTGAGAAGGTTTACTAACAATTCATTATCCACCTTGAAGCATAACATATAGCTTCTGTGCTGAGATATCAAAGCCTGGGGCACAATGGTGTTAGGCGGAATAATGCAGAAGCAGTGATTATCTTGAGATGAGCTCCCAGGAGAGTCCAGGAAGGCAGTTAGGGAAGGAGCTGACAAAGGAGAAGAAGCAGTTCAGAAAGGAGGAATTTCAGGCCAGGTCACATCTTTACCCGATCCCACTGAAGAGCTCTGAATAATAATGATGATGATGATGATGATAGTCGTTTATATATGCAAACGTTGAAAATCACTGAAAGAACACTATTTCGTGAGAGATAAAAAATGACATGAAGTTCGGATGTCACCATCCTTAACAAGTTTTATCAGAACTCAAAAAATATAGGGACTTTTGCCCACAAACCTCACGCTGGTCTGCAGGGCCCTTAAGGCTTGAATTAAGCGTGAAAAACTCTTTCCTGGGTGGGTGGGGGGATCCAATCCCAGGACTTGGGAGGTGTGAGGCAAAAACCCTGCCACGGGCTTAGCAGCCCAACCCACCAGCCCTTTGAGGACTTTTGCCCACAAGTCTTCTGCAGGTCTGCAGGGACCTTAAGGCTCAAAGAAGTGTGATAAACTCTTTCCTGTGTGTGTGTGTGGGGGGGTGGGGGGGTCTGATCCGGGGACCTTATAGGTGTGAGGTGGAAAAGAGTATATATATATATATATCCTTCCCAGAGTCCCTTGCTTTGGTTCTCCAACAGGAAGTCTGCAAGTTCCTGGAGGGCCCATATGGGCAGGGCTCTGACAGTTCACACACGGGGCTTCGTGATGAAACCAGCCGCTCTGTTTAGTAGGGCTGACCCATGGAGGAGGTGGCCTTCCAGGGACTCCAGGACAGCTCGTGCTTGGTCGCAAGGTAGGGTCTTCTTTGAGTGTCGCTCTTGCTTATGAGGGAGGCCAGAGCAAGTCAAGGTGGATTCGTGAAAACCGGACCCCACAGACGACAGGGGATGATGTCTGGTCTCATTTCCCCCAGCGAGTAATCAAATGCCAAGACGCTGGAGCCCCCAGCCCAGGCACCCCCATTGGCTTGAGTGGGTGGCTGGCACACGGAGAACAGCTCAAACATGGCTGTTTTTAGGTACATTAAAAAAGAAATTCTGTGCTTAAATTAGCAGTGCTTTGCTTTTAATATTCATCTCTTGAAGCAGTAAGCACAGTTTCAACCAGGAGCCTGATTAATATGCAAAAAATGATTTGTTTTGATTGGGGCTTGGTGGGCTTTTCTTCCCCTCTCTGCCAGGCAACTTCTTTGTCAAGTCCCCCTGCTTTTGAGGAATGAGAAGTGTCTCTCCTTGGCATCAGAGGGCAGTTTCCTTGAAGTGGGAGATGGAAGGCCTCTCCGGGCGCCAGTCAGAAATCTTACAGCGTAACTTTGCCAGAGGCAGTGCTTCTTGCCCCTAATCTTCAGTTTCCCTCTAGGTGTCATCAGTTTCCTGGACTGTTTTATGCAAAGTCTTGCCAGCTGGAGGCCAAATCAACACAGTTGCTCTATCCAAGTTCATGGTTTGCAGCTTATTGTGTGATCTTGGGCCAGCGACTTCGCATCTGTTTTCTTATCCTTGAGATGAAGCAAACACTTATTCTAAATCTGCAGCCGGGGCCAGACACAAGTCACAGGGCACAAGGACCTGGGTTCCAGCCCCTGGTCCCCACCTGCAGGAGGAAAGCTTCATGAGTGGTGAAGCAGGGCTGCAGGTGTCTCTCTGTCTCTCTCCCTCTCTACCTCCCTCTTCCCTCTCGATTTCTGACTGTCTCCATCCAATAAATAAAAACACAAAATTAAAGAGAGAGAGAGAGAAAGAGAGTAGCTGACAAGTGTTATCTGCACTCTCATTTTTAAAAAGTCAAATCTGCAAGCTTTCACTCAAAAGCCTAGAGGTGTCTCTAGATGCAGACCCATTTGTAGATCTAGGAAGGCCAGGAAGGCCATCCAGCACCGACGTGACATCACTGGACTTCCCCATGGAGCTGGGGGAGCGCCCTGTAACCAGGCTTACTGCTGTTTCTGCATCCAGGCCCAGGAATATTCACACCCAGCGGCACAAAGGCTGAAAACAGCCTCTTGTCAGTCCAGGGCAAGGTCTGTAACTAAGCAAGTTACATATGTCTGTGTTTTCATAACTCCTTGGATTTGGGGGTTGGGAAGAGAGGCCAGGACCTGTGGTGAAACAAGTTCCGTGTCCATGAGCCTCTGTCACAGGCACTTCCAGAAGGGGAGGGAGGAAGGCGGCAGGTGATGTCTGTGACAAGAGTGGCTGCTCCTCTCTGTCTGTGATGTGGGGGTGGTTTTGGGAGTTTCCTCTTCTGCTCTGGTGTTTCAGATTCTGATCTGCCTCTCCTGGGGTCTGATTTCAGGCACGACTCTGCTCATCTGACATGAGCAGAAGGGGATTCTAAAAAAACAAAAAAAAGTTCTGGAGAGGAAAAATAATAATGTAAATACTTGATTGTTGGATTAATTAAGAAATAGAGTCAAACTTTGTAGGAGATTATAAAATAAATTCTCTAGGTGACAAACCTATTTATATAGCAAGATGTTTTTTAATATACACCAAGGGCTGAGACCTGTCACCAACCCTGCAAACTACTGTGGTCCTCTCCCTCCCCCCCTCCTCCATCCTCTCCCTTCCTCTCTCTCTCTCTCTTTCTCCTCTCTCTCTCCTCCAGACACCCTGAGCAGTCACAGCCTGTTAGTACTGCAGGAATACTTGATTTTACTCAATTTTTTTGAAACATACTATACTTACGATGATCAGCCAAACAGGACAGAGCTACAGTTTAATCTTTAGACTCCTAGAAACAAACTCTTAAATACTCCACATTTGTTGTGAAAAATCAAGTCGGAATAAAAATGTGCGAAAGGGATATTATATCAGTAGCTTTGATTCCTCTCCACTTACTGCATGTCTGTTTCTCTGAGCAGAGAACAGTGACTGTGGGGCCAGTTGTCGGCACACCTGGCAGACTGCACCTGTCATGGTGCGCAAAGGCCTGGGTTTGAACCTGCAGTTCCCACCTGCAGGGGGCAAGCTTTGCAAATGGTGAAGCAGGGCTGCAGGGGTCTCTCTTTCTCCCTGTCTACCACCCCATTCCCTCTCAATTTATGGCCATCTCTAGCCAATAAATAAAGATGAGAGAGGGAGAGGGAGAGGGAGAGGGAGAGGGAGAGGGAGAGGGAGGGAGAGAGAGAGATAGAGAGAGAGAGAGAGAGAGGAGAGAGAGAGTGAATGGTAACTGTGCTCAGTGAGTGCTTCCTCTAGGCTAAGAGCCCACAGTCTCTCATCTAGGACCTGAGGATGCATGTTTTATTTGGATTTTGGGGAGATTGTGTGGGAGTTGAGGACCGCACAAGTATTCTTTCAGGAGGGTTGTGGCACCCCCCCCCCCGACTCACATACAGCTTTATTTCTGGCAGAAAAGATGAAAATTCCCACTAACTGGGATAAAAATCCGTAGGCAACCCCGCCAAGTGATTCATGAGAGCATCTTGGCCTTCAGAGCAGTGGAGTCTGGACTGGAGACCATCAGTAGGCAGACCTGTGGCAGCTCCTCTGATGACGGTGAGACCAGGAGACAGGAACTACCAGTGTCTGTGTAGTAAAGAACTGACCAGACCCAGGAAATTGTCAGCCTTTGTTCATCTGGCTTTGGCAAGAAAGATCTTGCCCCCCCTGGGATGTCCTGCCTGTAGGAGTGTCTGTTTGTCTGGGAGCTTTGGCCACTGGATGGTCTATGTAACTGGCAATGAAGGCTTTGGGTCACATTAGATGAATTCTGGCTTCTGGGGGAACTGGAGGAAAAGTATACGAGTCATCTCTGGAGAGTTTGGAGACCAAAGGCTGGCTACTTAGACGGGACCAGCCTGGCATTGAGGGAGGCTGGCTTGCTCAACAAGCTGTATTTTATTTTTGTTATCTTTCCTTTCCTCTCTTTTTTTTCCTGGAGTACTAATTCTGGCTTATAGTGGTGATGGGGACTGAACCTGACACCCTTGGTTCCCCAGGTATGAAAGTATGTTGTGATGCTCAGGGGCTATCTCCTGGCCCACCCCCCAACACACATCGTCTTGCAGTGCCCTGCCCTTGAAATCACACAGTGGCTGTCACACACTTCCTCAGAGTCCTGCTGTCTGGTGATTCAGTCTCTAGGCCTCGCTCATGCAGACAGTGTTTCTCAGACTTTTGAAATGCACAGTGCTCCTAGGTGACCTGTGCACTTAGTGGGGTTTGCCCTGTCCCCAGAGTCTGCTGCGCAAGGCTTGCCAGCACGGGCTCCCTGCTCTCTTTCCTGTGAATGGCAAGCAGTGACGCCTCCCTGAACTATTCTGAGGGACCTATGAACAGGACGCAACTTACTCCAGCTGTGGGAAGTCACAGCGGTGCTTCATAGCACTTGTCTTCCCCTGGAAATAGCACTTCTTCCTCTGACTTGAAAATTGCTACATCGGAAATATGCTGTTAAGAGGGGAGTTTTCTCTCCAGTCTGCCCCAGCCAGCGGGGTGGTGAACAGGGGCTAGGAACCTCGGGACCTGGAATGACAGGGACAAGAGACATGAAAGAATGACAGCAAGACAGGATTCTGATCAAGCTGCAAAATTTTATTGTGTTCACAGGCATTATAAGGCTTTGGGGAAGGGGGGAAGTGCTGGAGGAGGGGGAGCAATCATCAGGGTGGAATGTTCCCTGCAACATACAATGGCCGAAATCATGTTTGTTACCACAACTATGTGGTGTGTCACTTGTTTTCTGATAAATGGCCTACCTGAGGGGAAATGGCCTGCCCGTGAGGGAAATGAAAACTTGTCTCGAGGGCTTCCATTGTTTCAAAGCTTATCAAGCAGAGAAATGGCTCCTGGCATCTCCTCCCTTCATTACAATTTAACTGAGGCAGGAAATTGGGGGTGAGGGGTAGAGACCTTAACAGCAGATTTGGTGGGCATTAACCAGAGGGAAGAAGTATTGACCCAATTCCTCCCACGGGGTGAATGTAAAACCAATCTTCCCACATCTTATAAGGCTCTTGGTGTCTTTTTGGGGAGGGGAGGCAGAGCCACAGTTTCCAGGCAAACAATTTTTGTTGCTGACACCAACCTCCATGCAAATCAGGTTTGCTTCACGGGGGACTCAGAGGCGGACTATGTAGGGTCCTCCCCCTGCAGTGCTTTGCCTCGCACCCCTTACTGGTGTCCTTGCCCTGCCAAGGTTGGATGTCTCAATGCATAATTCTGAGTTTTATGCCATCCGAAAAGGAGGTCTGTCACCCTCAGGTTCAGCCAGGCCTCTGTCAGCCAAATCAAGTCTGTGACAATGTATTTTTAAGGGTTTTGATGCCAAGGAGTCAATCTGCCATTTTATAAAATCAGTAATCTTATTGAAAATAAAAGGTCCTAAGGTAATCATTAACAAAAGACTAATCAAGGGTCCCATAAGGGGCTCTGTAGTGACTCAAGACTATTTGTGGTAGAGTCTATAACCTGTTGTAATTTGTTAGAAAATTCATGGGAGGAATATATAGAGTGTCCTAGCATGCCACCAGCAAGTCTAAGGGAAGCAGTCAGTGGATGTTATGTCCAGGGGAAGGAACAGCACGTCTGGTCCTCTGGTGGTTGTCAGCACCAACTGATGAAATTTTTCTTCTTCATAGAGGGTCAGCTGTGGAACAAGCAAAACTAGGAGGCAAGGACCAGATAGAGAAGAATTGACATGAAAATATAGGATGGTGTTGTACCAAAACACAGAGGAGGTGCATACACATTAGGTGAGGTTCCTTGAACATGAGGAATATTTTGAGAAGTGAGCAGTCAATGAACATGCAAAGATGAAGTCAGCAGTGGTAGGTCAGCAGAAAGAGAAGACTTGGATAGGCTGGTGCGGTTAGCTGGAGTATATACTGCCATGGTGTCCTTTGTGGTAAGGACTTGCCAACAGGGACTGTGTGGATTTTGCAAGAGCAATAATGTCATCCACCATAATAAAAGGAAAACAAACATGGACATCCAGTGTTGAAAAAGGAAAAAGAATATGTCTCTATGGCTGGAAGGGTGGGTGGCTTTGCCAATGAGATATAATAAATGGAAAATTCGAGTTTTTGTAAATATTAAAAAGGTTTAGTATAGTTACTTCATTGACACTTTAGCCAACTGAATACTGGGGGGTGCATTCCCCTTCTTTTTTTTTTATTAATTAAGCTTAAGGGTTTTAGTTTTTCTTGTTTGAGCTGTAGCCCACATAAATTTGGAAAAAATACCAACTGAGAAAGAAAAAATGTTTTTGTTTACTAAACATGGGCAGGTGAATTGCATCAATCTGCCAGAGAGCATTGGCTTTTATCAATGGAGATTAATCTTAAAAGTCTGAATAGCAGGATCTTAATTAAACAATGCAGGAGCCAGTAAAGTGCTCTCACTATGGCAGGTAAAGCGTTAAAATTTTAAAAGGCTTGTAAAAAAATGAGAAAAATTTTAGGATATGAGTGAGTAAACTTGTCTCGAGGGCTTCCATTGTTTCAAAGCTTATCAAGCAGAGAAATGGCTCCTGGCACCAGTCACTCCCTTTCTTTCCTTCATCTCACTGCAGATAGGAAGTGGGCTCTGATCTGACAAAGAAGTCGGATCCTGCTAGCCTAGACATTCAGTCCTTGATGTGTTCCTTGCTCTGTGCACCTGGCCACCAGGACTTCTGGCAGCAGGCACATTTTTTCTCCTGTGGGAAGGCCCCTAGTTCTGGGGAATAAATAAAGCTCCTGGGAATAGGCTTGAATTAAGGAGTACCCACATTTTTTGGGGGGTGGTATTTGTCCATAGCTCCTAGACTATCTCTGTGGTGTCCCTAAGCTGCTGTGACGCCAAGGTGTAACTAGTGTGATAAGGAGCCCTTCCTGACCCATTTTCCCTCCCACCCGTTTCCCAGGGC
Organism: Erinaceus europaeus; assembly: GCF_950295315.1. Lineage (NCBI taxonomy): Eukaryota > Metazoa > Chordata > Mammalia > Eulipotyphla > Erinaceidae > Erinaceus > Erinaceus europaeus. The sequence continues at coordinate 101,643,440 of NC_080173.1, forward strand.
CACTTAACAAGTAAGAATTTGCCTGACTTCATGGTTCTCTCCTTTCTTTTTCTATTAGTGATTTAATAATGATTAACTAGGGGCCGAGTGGTAGCGCAGCGGGTTAAGCGCACATGGCGCAGAAGCACAAGGACCAGTGTAAGGATCCCGGTTCGAGCCCCCAGATCCCCACCTGCAGGGGAGGTCACTTCACAGGCAGTGAAGTGGGTCTGCAGGTGTCTGTCTTTCTTTCCCCCTCTCTGTCTTTCCTTCCCTCCTGTCACTTCTCCTCCTCTGGGAGGAGGATCAAGGTTGTTTCTGGGGAGCAGAAGGTGGGAGCTCTGGCTTCTGTAACTGCTTCTCCGCTGGACATGGGTGTTGGCAGGTGGATCCACACCCCCAGCCTGTTTCTCTCTTTCCTTAGTGGGGCAGGGCTCTGCTGCTAACCTCAGGAACTCTCTCTCTCTCCTTTGTGTCTCTCCCTCTCTCTCTTTAACATTATATTAATGATTTAATAATGATTAGTAAGACTATAAGGTAACAGGGGTACAATTTCCCCCATGAGAGTTCCGTGTCCCATCCCCTCCATTGGAAGCTTCCCTGTTCCTCATCCCTCTGGGAGTCTGGACCAGAACTCTTTATGTGGAGCAGAAAGTGGGAGTTGTGGCTTCTGTAACTGCTTCTCCACTGGACATGGGTGTTGGCAGGTGGATCCACACCCCCAGCCTGTCTCTGTCTGTCCCTAGTGGGGCAGGGCTCTGGGGAGGGGAGGTTCCAGGACACATGGTGAGGCCGTCTGCCCAGGGAGGTCAGGGTGGCGTCATGGTAGCATCTGCGACTTGGCAGCTTATAGGCAGCGAGTTATAAAGCAGGACAAATAGTTTAATCAACAGGAACCCAAAGGTAAAAGAATAGCAGACGAGATTGTTTTTTTTCCCTCCAGTTATCACTGGGGCTCGGTGCCTGCACCATATACCCACTGCTCCTAGAGGCCGTTTCCCCCACTTTTGTTGCCTTTTTTATTGTTGTGGTTATTACTGTTGTTGTTATTGATGTCATTGTTGTTGGACAGGATAGAGAGAAATGGAGAGAGGAGGGAAGACAGAGAGGGGGAGAGAAAGACAGACACCTGCAGACCTGCTTCACCGCCTGTGAAGCGACTCCCCTGCAGGTGGGGAGCCGGGGCTCGAACCAGGACCCTTAACACTGGTCCTTGTGCTTTGCGCCACGTGCGCTTAACCCGCTGCGCCGCCACCCGACCCGTGAGATTTGGGGTCTTCATGTGGAAAGAAGCCAGGTCCTCTCTCCTTATTGGCTAGGCCTGCAACAGCATCTGGAAGCAGCAGCCAGAACAGGGGTGTCCTGACCCCTGACCCCTGACCTCTGACCAGGAGGGAGCTAGCTCTGGCTGGGAAGGCCATGAAGAATGGAAGCCCATGACAGAGCCGCCTCTCTGGGAGCTGGTGCTGGCTGGGTCGTGCTGAGAGGGGATCTCTGGACCCATCTGCTTAGTGAGTTTTTTTTCGAGACGTTGCTTTTATTATTAGCTATTTTGATGCTGCTTTTTTGTTTCTGAATATTGTTCTGAATGGAGACGATACTGTGCTGGACAAGCCGTCTGGGCAGTATGCAGGTGGGGTGCTTCTGAGCAGAACAAGCTCTGGATTTCAGATGAGGGTAAGCACATTCCCCTCTGGTGTCCGGACACTCCCAAGAGACCAGAAGCCTACGTGCGGACCACGCTGCACGTCCACAGAATTCCCTGCAAGGGCCTGCCTTGTCTGCCCTCTGTAGCATCTGACGTGATCAGAGCCGCCCTCTGGGCCATGTGCATTACAGCTACCTTAGGATTCCGGAGCAGCTGCGAATAACCATGGATTTTAAAACCGCATATTCATGCAAGAGAACAGAAATGGACACGCTGGTTTGAGTAAGAGGGCTTTGAGTTCTTGAGGTACATGGCTCTTTGAAATGTCAGACTGACTTTGACAGGCAAAGCTGCAGCATTCTCTGACCTGCTTGCATGTCTCTGGGGGCTGAGGGCAGAGGTGGGCACAGTGGTGTCCCAGGGGCAGCTCTCTTGGATAACTCAGAGCCAAAGGAACAAGGTGAAAATCTAAAGAATGACCAGCACTCCGCTTAAAAATGTCATCTGAAAACCTAAAATCCTGGAGTGGACTAAGCAACGTCATTTAAAAAGATCCCCTCTCCCTCTCCCATCTATACTAAAGTTTTAGATTCTCTGCTCTTTTAAAAATATTTTATTTATTTTTATCTTAATGGATAGAGACATAAGTCAAGAGGGGAGGAGAGAGAGAGAGAGAGAGAGTCTTGCAGTACTACTTCATCACTCATGAAGCTTCTCCCCATGCAAGTGGGGACTGGGTGCTTGAACCCAGGTCTTTGCACATGGTAACTTGTGTGCTTAATCACATGTCCCACTGCCAAGCCCCGAGACTCTGCTCTTGGGGTGGGGGGGATGGCTAAGGTGGAGGAGGCAGACCTCTCTTTAATTTTCCGATTCAAATATTCTTTCGTGTGTATTACAATTTTTTTTTTTTTTACTGAAAATAATCAAAGAAGCCTGCAGAACTAGATATTAAAGCCAACAGATGAAACAAAATTACTGGTTTCACTCAGATCAGAAAAATGACCCACATTCAGCATGTTGGCCGGTGTGTGGCCTTGGCATCTATTTTAAAGCTCTGAGTGCCATTTAAAGGGCAGAAACAGAAGCTGAAGAGGAGGCAAAGCCTGGAGGGGGCAGCAGGGGAAGGGCTGCGCTGGACTCTCCCCGGGCAGCCAACTTGGGTGCCGGCCCCACTCGGCTCACCCTCCCCATGGCAGGGGGACGGTCCCGGTTTATGCAGATTGGCTCACAGTGGAACATTATTTTCAGGTGCTGAGGTAGGTCAGATCTGACAGAGAGCCTCCCTCAGGGAAGCTTTCTTGGGGCCACAGGAAGGCGCCATGAACCTGCGGGGTGAGAGGAAGTGGAGCCTGGCCGCGACGCTGTATTCAGCGTGCTGAGTGGGAGAGGTCTCCACACGGGGACACGGGAGGCTGTCCTTCAGGCTGAAGGGAGCGCCAGGGCTGCAAGAGGCCAGTGGACTTTGATGGAGGGATGCTAGTTCTTCTTCTTCTTTTTTTTTTTTTGCCTCCAGGGTTATTATTGCTGGGGCTTGGTGCCTGCTCCATGAATCCACTGCTCCTGGAGGCCATTTTTCCCATTTTATTGGACAGGACAGATAAATTGAGAGAGGAGGGGGAGACAGAGAGACGGAAATCGAGAGAGGAGGGAGAGATAGACAGAGAGACACCTGCAGATGTGCTTCATTACTTATGAAGCATCCACCTCTGCAGGTGGAGGGTGGGGGCTCGAACCTGGGTCCTTGGGCTTAGTACTAGTGCACTTAACTGGGTGTGCCTCTGTTCGGCCCCCGGGAGCACCCTGTGGAACATGTGTCAGAATGACCTCACCTAGGGGCAGGGCGGCTCAGTGTCTCCCTGATCTCAGGGCTGAGGCTGCTGTGTCCTGGCACCAGAGGCTGTGCCACCCTGGCAGTTGAGCTCACCGCTGAGCTCACAGGGAGGCAGCTGTGAACCTTCTGACACTGTCCCCTGGCAGATTGCTCAGGAAGCCATGTTGCTGTGGGCGGGTGCTGACAGAATCCACCACAGCCATTTCAGATCTGAGACAAGAGACTAAAAGCCACGCTTGAAACCAAAGAGCTTGGACCCGTCTGTATGGGTCTGGCAGCGCCTTCACGTCTTTGCTGTCAAAACACGCCCTGGAGGGGAGTGACTGGGGGGAGGGTGTTGAACCTTCACGTCCACCTGCAGCACACCTCCACCCCCACGGGTCCTTCTGCCGCTGTCTCCCGGCACGGCAGTCCCTGAGTGCTGGTTTCCATCGCTTGATGTCTAGAGTCAGAGCTGGTTCTGGTCCTGCCTGTGCGGCCAGCTTGGGCAGGTCACGGAGGGCAGTGCAGGGAGCAGGGGCCTGTCGGTGGGCCACGTGAGACTGCGGCTCTGGGAGGGTCCCTGCCGGGCACTCCTGCGTGCTCAGTGTCCAGTGTGAGCTGCCAGGCCGTAAAAGCACTGAACGGGGAGTCGGGCGGCAGCGCAGCGGGTTAAGCGCACGTGGTGCGAAGTGTAAGGACCGGTGTAAGGATCCCGGTTCGAGCCCCCGGCTCCCCACCTGCAGGGGAGTCACTTCCTAAGGGGTGAAGCAGGTCTGCAGGTGTCTGTCTATCTCTCCCCCTCTCTGTCTTCCCCTCCTCTCTCCATTTCTCTCTGTCCTATCCAACAATGACGACATCAACAACAATAATAACTGCAACAATAAAACAACAAGGGCAACAAAAGGGAATAAATAAAAAAATAAATAAATATATAAAAAAAGTGCTGAATGACGAGGAGGACAAGGCACAGTGTGGCTGGTCCCACTGTGGCCGACCTGCTTCTGCCCCCAGACTGCTGACCAAACGGCTGCGGGTGACTCCTGCTGTGAGGCCACCACACGGAACCACGTCAGTCACGAGACCTCTGCCCCTCCTTCTGCATGGGGCTTTAAGTCCCTGAGGGTCCCGGATGTTAACTAGACCAGCTCTGGGCCCGTGAATGGGGCGGTCGAGAGGGTGCTAACGGCATGCAGACGGGTGAGGAGGGCATGCTGTTGGCGCTGGCCGGAAGGGAGGCTCTCCCTCTGGTCTTTTCTTCTGCCCCCAGGGTTATTGCACTATAAATCCACTGCTCGTGGAGGCCATTTTTTCCCATTTAACTTTAAAGTTTATATTTGATAGGACGGAGAGAAATTGAGAGAGGAGGGGGAGATAAGAGAAGGAGAGACACCTGCAGACCTGCTGTGGCACTTGTGAAGCTTCCCTCCTGCAGATGGGGAGCCGGGGGCTCGAACCCAGGTCCAGGTGCAGGTCCTTGCATCTAGTACTACGTGTGCTTAAGCGCCGGTGCGCTTAACCAGGTGCACCACCTCCCTCTGGACCGTAAACCCTTTTCTAGTCAATTCCTTTCTCCTTGGGCGAGCTGGGGGTGGGGCACCTGACCTCCCTGCTTCCTGACTCCTTGGCGCACGGCCCCGGGGGCTGCAGCCTGTGCCCACCCTATGAACCCGCTCTCTGAACCTGTGACCTCTCAGCCTACGTCAGGGCCAGGGTCCCAGCCCCATCTCGACCCCTGGAGGAAGAGGCCTCACAGAGGAAGGCTCGGGTCTCCCAGAGGACCCGTAGTGAACAAGCACCCCGAGCGCTGCCAGCCCCTCACATGCCCGTCTGCAGCTTCCCACACCGGCCACACCGGCTCCTCCTGGCTGGGGCTGCTGCCTGCCACCCACTGCGTGCGGCTCCCAGGGCTGCTCTCCAGGGCTTCCCTTCCTCCCTTCCTCCCTTCCTCCCTTCCTCCCTTCCTCCCTTCCTCCCTTCCTCCCTTCCTCCCTTCCCAAGGAGTTTTCTGTGTGAGTTAGAATAAGGACTGGGTCATGTGGATGTTACTATGGCAAGCGGGATTTTATATAAAAATAGCCCCACACCCCCAGTAGCCTGTCAGCCAGCGTGAGATGTGCCTCTGGGCACGGGGGCTCTGCAGCAGCCTCCTAGCCCCCAGCCCCCGAGGGCAGAGCTCCCGGGTGGGCGTCTGGGAAGGAAGGCAGGTTTCCCCACTGGCTGGGCCGGGGCGGGGGTGCTGCCCGGCTCTTCCCTCCCTGACCTGCAGCACAGCAGCATCTGCGATTCACGGGGCGGGGCGGGGGGGGGGGGGGGCTTTGTCCTGAGGTCCAGCTCTGGAAACACTGCTGGCGGGCTGCAAGGGAGGTGTCTGGGACGAAGAGAGGAGGGACAGAGAGGCACTGTGCAAGGTGCCCTTTCTCTCTCTCTCTCTCTCTCTCTTATTTATTTATTTTTGCCTCCAGGGTCATCGCTGGGGGCTCGGTACTATAGCACTTCAAATCCACTGCTTCCGGAGGCTGTTTTTCCTTTTTTTTTTTCCTTTCAACTTTATTTTTATTTGACAGGGCAGAGAGAAACTGAGAGGGGAGGAGAGATGGTGAGAGAGAGAGAAAGAGAGAGGCACCTGTAGACCCGCTTCACTGCTCATGAAGCTTCCTCCCTGCAGGTGGGGATGGGGGCTCAGACCCTGGTCCTTGTGCCTGGTGGTCTGTGCACTCAGACCGAGAGCACCGCCGCCCGCACCCCCACAGACTGCCCTTTCAGAAGCGATGCTGGGGGCAAGAGGAGCTCAGTCCCTCTGGAGGCGAGGGAGGCGGTGTCATCCCCCCCACGGGCAAGAAGCTGGCAGTTGGCGACCCCTCTCCGGGTGAAGACTTCTTCCAAGAGGCCCTTCATTCCTCGCTGGCCCTGTGAGCAAACAGCTCTCCCCAGCAGCAGTCTTCAGCAGAGTCGCTGGTGCTGACAGGCAGGGCTTCCACTTCTGAAAGCAAAGTCACCCCTCAAGGAGAACGGGCTCCGCGCATCCCGCCACACTCAGCGGCCTCCTGGCCAGGCCGCCCGCCTGCTGCCCGGCCGCCCGCCGTCCCAGCCAGCAGAAGCGGCTGGTCTGGCCTGAGGCACTTAGGTCTGAAAGGCAGAAAGGTAAGTTAGCTGTTGAGAAAGTGACCCAATTCCAAGGCCTCTTGTGAAGGGCTGTCTGAGTGTTCTGAGCTGGCCTTCATCTGGGCGGGGAGAAGAGCAATCGAGTGAGCTGTGGTTTTCTTTTGGTGAGAGAGAGAGAGAGAGAGAGAGAGAGAGAGAGAGGACTTAAACTACCTGCACCCAGGCCAGTGCTTTTGGAGAAACCTGCATGGCTCCAGGCCTGCCGCCTGGAGGACGAGGGCCCGGGATTCAGCGTAAGGTCACTGAGCCAAAGAAGCTCTGAGATTTAGGCAGGAGGGAGCAGGTGCAGGGGCAGGGCAGGGGCATGCTCTCCTCTCCCGTTAGTCTCCATGAAACCCGACGGCCAGCGGGTGGTTCCAGGCTTCTGACGGCAGGCACCTTCTGACACCCTGGACGAAGAGCTCAGGGCGGCAGTGAAGGGAGACAGTTCTCTCTCTCTTCCCCACACCCCAAACTGTTCAAAGTTTTCAGAGCTTTTGTTTTTTTATACATCTAAAAGGGCAGTGAAATTTTTTTTGTTATTTTATATTTTTAAATTTTATTAGTGACTTAATATTGATGCACAGAAGTATGACATGATAGGTGTATAATCCCACAGCATTCCTACCACCAGGCCTCTGTATTTTTATTCACTCCATTGGAAGCTGTATTAGTTTTCCCAAGGTCACAGGTTCCTCCCTTCCTTCCTTCCTTCCTTCCTTCCTTCCTTCCTTCCTTCCTTCCTCCTTCTCCTTCTCCTTCTCCTTCTCCTTCTTCTTCTTTTTTGATACAGACAGCCAGAAGTTGGGAGGGGAGGGGGACATAGAGAGGGAGAGAGACAGACACCTGCAGCCCTGTTCCACCACTCGTGAAGCTTTCCCCCTGCAGGTGGGGGCTGGGGGCTTGAACCTGGGTCCTTGCACATTGTTCCATGTGCATCACCACCCAGCCCCTTGACTATTATTTCTGTAACTCCCTGTCTATATTTACATATATTTGCTGGGAGTCAATTCTCAAAGTGTTCTGCTAACCACTGGGCCCAAGAAACACCCTTCCCTGAGTACTCTTACAAGGAACAGAATTTGACAGGAGTTTATTGATGTGAACAGTGGTGTGCTGACAGCAAAACAAAAGCTCACTAATTCCAGAGAATTAGGGAAATAGGGAAGCTTCCAATGGAGGGCATGGGACACGGACTCTGGTGGTGGGGACTGTGTGGAGTTGTACCCCTGTGATCTTACAGTCTCATTAGTCATTATCACTATTTAAAAGGAAGGAAGGAAGAAGGAGTGCTTCTGGCCGCCAGTGAGAGTGGAACCTGCTTCTCTGGGTCCTGTGCCTCCTACCACTTCACTCCAGAGGAACAGGCTTCACCAAGACCCTGCCCTCAAGCCGGTGGTGTCGCCCACCTGGCCTTCACCTCTGAATCTGCTACGTGTCTCTTTGCGGATGTGGAATGTACCAGAACTGAGCAGGGCACCGGGTGAGGCAGGGGGGCTGTCAAACAGCTTCTCTGTAGTGCGGAGGCAAGAACAGAGCAGACGGAGCCTGCACTCCTGAAGCTTGCTGTTCTTCTGAGCAAACAGGGCACTGAGTGGGCGAGTCTGTGCTGCTGGGAGTGCAGGGCTCTGAAGCTGGCGGTGCTGTGCGAGTGTGTGCCTGGCAGCCTGCTCTGCTCTGGGGCTCTGGGAGGCAGCCTAGCAGCTCCTCTGAATCTTTAAAAAAATTCTTAAAAATTTTATCTATTGGGAAGTCGGGCGGTAGCGCAGCAGGTTAAGCGCAGGTGGTGCAGAGGATCCTGGTTCGAGCCCCCGGCTCTCCACCTGCAGGGGAGTCGCTTCACAGGCGGTGAAGCAGGTCTGCAGGTGTCTTTCTCTCCCCCTGTCTATCTTCCCCTCCTCTCTCCATGTCTCTCTGTCCTATCCAACAATGAAAACATCAAGAACAACAGTAAAAACTACAACAATAAAACAAGGGCAATAAAAGGGAAAATAAATATTTAAAAACTTTTGTCTATTGGATGAAGCCAGAGAGAAAATGAGAGGGGAGGGGGAGAGAGAAAGAGAGGGAGAGAGGGAGAGAGACAGAGAGACAGAGAGACACCTGCAGCCCTGCTTCCTTCCTGTAGGTGGGGACCGGAGACTTGAACCCTGGTCCTTGCACATTTTAACATGTGCGTTCAGCCAGGTGCACCACCACCTGGCCCCTCATCTGAATCTTTAAAAAGACCCATCCAGAAAGCCTGGGCTGGCCAGTGACAGGCTCTGAGACAGTGCCCACTGCCCTCTGGAGAACCCTTGCCTGAGGGCTGTGTCGTCCATTCTGGTAAAGTGACTGGGCTTGAATTCCCAGCTTGCAAGGGCTTAGCCGGCATGGAACAGACAAGAGGAGGCCACTGGGGGAGGTGCAGGTGCCGGCTGGACAGGCACAGAAGCACAGCTTGCTCCGCAGGCTTCACCAAGCCGGCTTTCACAGACACTCATTCCATGAACGCATGCCAGCACCTACCGTGCCCAGTTCTGCCTGGGTATTGGGGAGACGGCAGTGAACTGAGCTGGGGATGGTGCCTGGCCTCCCTGGAAGGAGCCCGCATGCGGGGAAGCACACAGCAGCTGTCTCTGCAGACGGGGCAAGGGGACGGTTGACACTCAGCTCCAGGGGATGGTCGGGTGGTCTCTTGCTCAAGAGAGTGGACCTGACACCTGGGGGGAGACATCTCTGAGCTTTTAAAAAAATCTTTATTTATTGGATAGAGACAGCCAGAAATTGAGAGGGGAGTGGGAAATAGGGAGGCAGAGAGACTGAGAGACACCTGCAGCCCTGCCTCACCACTCACAAAGCTTTGCCCCTGCAGATGGGGACCGGGGGCTTGAACCTGGGTCCTTGTGCACTCTAACATGTGTGCCCAGCCAGGTGAGCCACCACCCAGCCCTGGGAGGTGTCTCTGTAGGGAACTGAGTGAAGGCCTTGGGGACAGTCTTGCGTGAGGAACAGCTGGACGGTGGGTTGAAGGGGAAAGACAGGGAGGGTCCTGTGTGGTTGTCAGCAAGGCAGTCGGAGCCCTGTGAGCTGACTGGCGTTGTGAGAGGATTGAGGCCCAGCCCTGCTGAGGCCACCTGTTCTGTTCAGACGTCGTGAGCTGCTGTGCCGGCTGTGGCCACAGACGCTGTGCTTGTACCTGCCTGTGCAGAGCGCACTCACCTCCGACTCACTGCGCTGTGTTTCCAAGTGTGTTGCGAAAAGACAGTGCTTGTCTTGCCTCCAGGGACAGGATTCTGAGGGGCATTCACACTCTCTTCCGTGAGCCTTCTGAGTCTTGAACACTTTGGTCTGTGGGCAGTGCCACCTCTCCTGCTATGCCTGGTGCCTCCGTGGTATTCCTGCAGGTACTGCACACAACACAACTCGAGAAAAGGAGGGACGGGCGGGGGTGCAGCTGGCTGAGCACACATGGTACAGGGCACAAGGACCCGGGTTCGAGCTCCTGGTTCTCACCGGTGAGAGGCTTCCCAAGTGGTGAGGCAGGGCTGCGGGTGTCTGTCTGTCTCTCTCCCTCTCTGTCTCCCCTCCCCTCTTGATATCTGGCTGTCTCTGTTCAATAAATAAAGATGATAATCAATCAATCACACCAGGAGGGTGTGGCTTTCTGTGCTGCTCCCTGGAGCAAGTTTCCTGACCTTGCTGTATCCCCAGCCGCAGAACAGGGGCCTGGCAGCACCTCCCTTCCCAGGACGGCTCTGGGCCCTGAAGAGACAGCATGAGTGCTGAGTGCACAGTCCTGTCTGCAGGTGGGGAAGGAAGGTGCCCGGAGTTCCTGTCCAGGGTCTGCTGAGAGCTTCTCCTGCGCAGAACCTGGGGAGGGCAGGTGTGACAGGTGTGCAGTGTCTGGATCGGTCCCTGATCAGACTGTGAAGCAGGATTCCTGCAAGTGTGACTAGAAGCAACAGCTCGGGGCAGGTTCCCCAGGGCCCTGGGAAGGAGCCCCAGGAGGCCTTCTGTGCAAAGGTCATGGGGCCCTGTGCCCTCCTGTCCTTTCCTCAACAGCGGCCCTGTGCCCCCCGTCCTTTCCCTCAAAGCGGCCCTGTGCCCCCCCCCCGTCCTTTCCCTCAAAGCGGCCCTGTGCCCCCCTGTCCTTTCCTCAACAGTGGCCCTATGCCCCCCATCCTATCCCTCAACAGCAGGGCCACTGGCCTTGCCCTGGACAGACAGACCTGCCCCCAAACAGTCCCGTGACTGTTCACCCTTCTGAGCCTCTACTGGGTGCAGTGCGAGAGGGGTAAGGGCCACCTAGTGTACACCCTGTGCCCACCCATCCCAGTGTGGCATAAACGCAGGCACCCAATCCCAGGGTCCCTTTCACCTCGAACCCCAGGCTGCTCCTGACTTCCGCCTTCTGCGGGCCTGGGCTTTAGGTCTCTGCTCTGGCCTGCACCATACCCCGGGAACGAGAAGCAGCAACCGGGCCCTGGCACGGAGATTGTTTGGCAGTGGCCGGGTCCGCGCGGCCCTGGGTTGGTGGCTTGGTGACGCTGACCCATTTGGTGCCCGTCTCTGCCTCCTCTGCCTCTCAGACAGTGACTTTGGTCTCTCTGGGGGCCGAGGCACTTCCTGGGGCTTTCTGAGGGGCCGAGGGAGGCGTGGAGCAACTGTAGCCTTTCCCCTGGAGAGCTTGTAGGGAGTTCTCCACTCGGGAGAGGCCGTCCTCCTCCTGCTTCGGGAGGGACGTGTGTGGAGCGGTGAGGGAGGAGGGGCCACCTGCTCGGCCAGCCAGGCCAGCCAGTCCCCCCTGGCCACTGCCGGGGCGATGGGTGTCACAGCCAGGTCGCCCCACATCCTGGCTTCTCTCCTCCACAGAGACCCAACAACGGTCACATCGTGGGGCCAGGAGACAGACCCCCCCAAGGAGGGCACATCACGGGTGTAGGGACCCAGGCAGAGCCCCCTGCACGGTGGATCTGTGCCACGGTGGGTGCCACCTGTCTCTCCTGGGCAGGGGATGGGTCAGTTTCCCTCTCTTTGCCATGAGCACAGGTTAAAGAGGCGACGTTCTAGACGTGCCCTGTGCCGAGAACAGATTGTCAGTCTGTCTTTCTGCAAAGCAGTTCCCTCAAGGTCCCTCAGCGGGGCTGACAGGGTGCTCTGCCCCTGTTCCTTCAGGTGAGACAGGGGCCAGGCTGCCACCAGCTAGAACTGGGACTTAATTTCAAAAGCCAGGTAAACAAGTCCAGAAAAGTCATTCAGTATACAGTGAATGCCATAAGCTTAAAAAAGTCATTATTTATTTATTGAACAGAGACAAAGAAGTTGGGAGAGTAGAGGGAGATAGACAGGGAGGAAATGAGAGACACCTGCAGCCCTGCTTCCTTACTCTCCCTCTGCAGGTGGGTACCAGGGACTCGAGCCCGGGTCCTTGTGCACTGTAACAGGTGTGCTCAGCCCGGTACGCCACTGCCCAGCCCCAGTACCTTAAGCTTATGCATGGCAGGCAGCCCCTTTGTCATCTGATCCTGAAGGCAGCGTTATCTCCCATGGTCTCTACCTCTTTCCCTTTCTCTCTCTTTTCCATCTGGGCCCTGCTCAGCTCTGGCTTCTGGTGCTGCGGGGGACTGAACCTGGGACTTTGGAGCTTCAGGCCGGAGAGTCTCATTGCAGAGCCATTATGCTGTCTCCCCCCACCCCCGCCCTCAGGAGACTTCTCTAGATTCATTTCACATTATTGTTTATCCTAACAGGGTTATCAGTGGGGCTGAGTGCCTGGAGGACAGACCTGCCACTCCCAGCTGCCATCTTTCCCTTCTTCCCTTTATTGGACAGGACAGAGAGACATGGAGAGGGGAGGGAGAGAGTTACCTGCCTGTGAAGCTTGCCCCCGAGGGTGGGGAGTGGGGGCTTGAACCTAGGTCCTTGAGCAAGGTAACATGTGCACTTAACCAGATGCTCGACTGCCCCCTCGACTTCCTTTTTTCCCTCCAGGGTCCTGGCTGGGGCCTGGTGCCGGCATTACGAATCCACCACTCGCAGGGGCCTTTTCTCCCTTGTTTTATTGAACAGGATTCAAAGGAGGTCTCGAAACTTGACATCAGGCTCAACCTGACGCTGTTGACTGGCTACGGAAGAAGGGCAAACGCTAGAAGAAGAAGAATGAACAGGACAGAGAGGCATTGAGAGGGGAGGGGAGACAGAGAGACACCTGCAGCCCTGCTTCACCACTCGTGAAGCTTCCCCGCTGCAGGTGGGGATGGGGGCTTGAACCCGAGTCCTTGCACTTGGTGCTGTGCACTTAACTGGGTGTGCTGCTGCCCAGCCGCCCAGACCTCCTCTCTGGACTCGCTCTCCCCTCGCCGTGCCGACCTCTCTGAGGGAACAGTGGTGGCCCAGACACTTGTGGGTGAGTTGCCATTTCAGGAGGAGGCTCGGGGCTGGAGGTGACGCAGGCGCTTTTCAGGCCAGGGGTTATCCACTCCAGCTCCGTGAGGGTCTGCAATGTTCTAGAGGGACGGCTGGTCTGAGGGGCAGGGGTGTTTGGAAATGCAGCTCCCCGGAGGGTAGGTGGTCAGTCGGGGTGGGCTGGGGGCAGGCCAGGCTGTGTCCCCGGGCTGGGTCTGGGGTCTGGATTCCGCAGGGGCCCCAAGATTCTCACCTCTCATGGTGGCTGAGTACAGTCCACACGGATTCATCCGCTGAGCAAAATTAAGCTGAGCTGCTCCTGCCTCTTAAACTGTTCCCCGGCATTCTCTCTGGGCTTGACCCCATTTTTAACTTTGAGACTTTTAATCAGGTTCCCTCATGCAGTTCTTTCAATAAGGTTTGGAAATAACATTTCCAGAAAGGCAAGAACAAGGAGCAACTGTCTATGCCACCCAGCTGGGTGACCCAAAAGAGGGGCAGGGCTCGGGGTCTGTGCTTGGCTCTCATTCAGTGTGGGGACACAGTGCATGACAGCCAGGGGTGCGCCTACTCAGAGAAGGGTGCTTGCAGGGCCAGGCGGTGGCACACCTGGTTAAGGAACACACTACAGTGTGCAAGCACCCGGGTTCAAGACCCCAGTCCCCACCTGCAGGGGGGAAGCTTCACGAGTGGTGAAGCAGGGCTGCAGGTGTCTCTCTGTCTCTCTCCCCTCTCAATTTTTCTCTGTCTCTATCCAACAATAAATGAATTTTTAAAAAGAGAGAAGGACATTTTCTCCCTCTCCAGAGCGTCCAACAGCTACAACAGGCTGCCCCCCTCCCGAGGAATTCCCCACCCCTGCAGGCCACCAAGCTGTCACCCGGCCCCTTTCCCTCCATCTGGCCCTCCTCAAAGGTCCCATCACCACACACCACACCACACCACACCAGAGGCCCCACACCAGAGGCGTGAGTGAGGGTATCCTGGGCCCCTCCTTGAGAGAGGCAGCTGCCAGCGCTAGGCAAACGGCACCTGGGGACGTGTCTGTCGTGGAGCCCGTAGCCCAGGACGGGAACCGGGAGCCTCACGCCGGGTCCTGCAGGTGCCGGGGGGGCGTCCTGGAGCAGCCGATGGAGCCTGGTCGTGCAGGGCCTGCCGGGGCCGGGGGCGTCCGGAGCGCTGCCTGTGGTGGGGTGAGACCCTGGTGTTGTGAAGTAGCCGCTCTCTGATCGGCGCCGGCCTGATTCACAACACCAGCTGCCCCACCGCACCTGCCGTGGGTGTGCTGGAGCCTGCGGGACATGGCCGCCCGCCACAGGGAAGGTGGAGAGAGAGGGGCAGAAGTCGTGGTTAGAAGCAGCTTGGGTCCCTCTACCTTGCCGCACAGACCTGTTGCTTGTGTGTCCACGTCCCCAGCCAGCGACCGTACGGGCCGGGACATGAGCTGGCTCCCCGCACCGGCTTTCCTGGAGGACATCCTCTCGCCTCCAACTCAAAGGCCAGGACCCACTTGCCAGAGCCTGGCACCTCAGGCACGGGAGGCGGGAGGCATCCAGACACTCTCGTTTAGACTCTGATGCAGGTATTGGGGACTGTACCCTGGGCCTCAGGCGTGACCCGCTGAACCAGCTCCCTAAGCCCAGCTTCTATTTTATTTATTTAAAAATATTGTTTATCTATTATCGAGAAGGGAAGGAGGGTAAAGAGGGAGTCTAGAGAGACGCCCGCAGCCCTGCTTCACCACTTGTGAAGCTTCCCCCCTGCAGGTGGGGTCTGGGGACTTGAACCTGGGTCCTTGTGCTCTGTAATGTGCACACTCAACCAGGTGCACCACCACCCAGTCACCCCAAGCCCAGTTTTTATTTTAAGAGAGAAAGACAGAGGAAGAGAGAGACAAAGAAAGACAGACAGACACACACAGAGAGGACAAGAGAAAGACAGAGACGGAGAGAGAGAGGGAGAGACAGGCTGTAGCGCTGGTCTACCATCCGCAGAGATGTGCCTGTTTTTCCCTCTGGTGCCCTCATCTAGTGCCAGGAATTGAACCCAGGACCTCCCGCGTGGAAGGCATGTACTTTACTGCTCAGCCACCTGTGTAGCTCCTGTGTGGTGGCGGGAGGCTCAGACCCCGGACTTTCTGCGTGGGAGGCCACAGACGCTTCCGGGTGATCGGGCTCCCGGCCCCGTGCCCCTGCGCTGAACCTGCGCTCACGCAGCACGGCCAGACATGCGGTAATGCCCCACGTGCCCCGGGGGCAGTCCCACTAACTCCCTTTTTTCCTGTCTTGTGAAGCTTTCTATTCCCCCTGCGGGTCCCCACAGTGGGAATAGAGTGGGGGGCTCGAACCCAGATCCTTGCAGGGGTGACTGCACTCTGTACACCATGTGCGCTAACCCGCCTGGCCTGCCCTGCGCTGCCTCACTGTGTTTTCACAGATGGTGACCCTGTAGGTGGGGGCCACGGAGCACTCCGACCAGGCCGTGCCAGCCCCGCTCAGTTCCACAGGCTGCCTGGCTACTCCCGCGACAGGGATGGCCCAGGGACACGGCGGGCTTCCGCCCGTCCTGGCTGACGCCTTCAAGGTGGGCTTTGAATTCAAGACCCTGGGTTCAAAGAGGCTCGCCTGCCTGCTGGGCCCAGGCCAGGGCCGATCAGCACAGTGAATGTCGCAAGTGGATAGATGGCCCACTCTGGTCATGCCAGCCTGTTCTCTCGGCCTCCAGCGTGCTGCATCTTCATCCCCGGCAGGCTAACCCTGCCAAAAGCCTGCACCGCATGCCGCTATGCTGCGCCCAGCCCAACCAGGCTGATCCTGCTGATCCTGGCCGTCTGGTCAAGCCGACAGCAGACCAGGCGCACAGGCTTGCTGCCAACACCCCCATTCTGGCACCCGCCCCCTTTTCTTTTATTTGGTTTCAGAGTCAACCAGTATTTGGGCTGCTGCCGGTGCCGTGCCTTCCAGACGAGAATGTCAAGGCTCTCAGCAGGCCTTCCAGCTCTTCCCGGGAGAGCCAACCAGCCAGCAGCAGAACACACCAAGTGGGGACGACAGGGCCAGGGAACCCGCTCACCAGCAACTTCTGAGTTTCGGTATGGAGCTGCTGGGGCCTTGGCTGAGTGCAGCCCTATGCTCCTGGCTGTCACCGGGAGATGGGCCCACAGGGACACGTGCCGCTCTAGCCTGTGGTCCCGGGAAGCCAACAGCCTGGGCCCCGCAGGCAGATGTGTTCAGGCTCTGACGGGGTGAGCTCCACTCTCCCTCTGTGACCTCAGGCCGGTGTCTCCAGCTCTCTGGCTTCCCTTTATTCCTCTGCAAATCGGGCACAGACGGCAGCTGCCAAGATCCAGGGGCTTTGTACATTTATGGCGTGATACGGTGAGCCGGGGGATCTGTGAAGTTAAGGTCAGTGCAGACTGTGAAGTGAGGACACAAGTCCCTGCCACTCGTAGCTTCCAATGCAAGGGACACCGTGGCCGTCCACAAGGGCAGGTCTGCTGGGGTCTCCTGATGTCAACTTCTCTCTCTCTCTGCTTCCAGGGTCATTGCTGGGGCTTGGTGTCTGCACTACGAATCCACTGCTCCTGGAGGCCATTCTTTCCATTTCATTGGACAGGACAGAGAGAAATTGAGAGAGGAGGGGAGACAGGGAGAGAGAGACACCTGCAGACCTGCTTCACCACCTGTGAAGCTCCCCCCCCCCAGGTGGGGAGCCAGGAGCTCGAACCCAGATCCTTGTTTGGGTCCTTGCACTGGTGCACCACCACCTGGGCCCCTTCTAACTGCACTTTCTTACCTGCTAATCACAGAGCTCTGACTAGCAGGAGCCATCTCCCGACACCTGGAGGGCCCAAGGAGGCTTTCAGGGCGAGATCTCCCACTGGGTGGGCCTGGGCACAGGGCTCGGCCTTTGAGACTCTTATCACCCCTGCATCAGAAATGGGAGGCTGGGCTCTCCACAGCAGGGCTCCCGCGGGGACTAAGTGAAGAAGCACGTGGGGGTGTGGGTCAGTCTCCTGCCAGCGTCAGGGGTCCCCGCACCCTGCACCCTTGCACCCGGCTGTCCTGACCCCCGCAGCCTTCCTGGGGCTCCTGCAGGAGCCACGTGGCTCAGGGCTTCCCACACAGGCTCAGGGAACACGCCTCCTCACACCAGCCTCCCCGCATTCACCCGCTCCTCTCAGATGCGGATGCCCTCAGCTCTGCACAGCCCTTGTCCTCTGGACGCCTGTGCTGCTTCTAGGAGGTGGCATGCATGTGCAGATCTGACACTGCCCAGGGCGGAGTATTCGACCCACTGGACATTTCACCCGGTGAGAGGGGACAGAGGAGCGTCTTGCTGTTGGAGGAGCTGCTTGCCTCCCTTGGCTACCCAGCCACTGACCTCCAGCCGTCTGTCTGCGGCCTGCTAGGCCTCCTAGTAGAGCCTGACATCAATGCCAGGCCGGACACTTCCTGTTTGCCATTGCGCGGAATGCCACGTGAACAAGGACGGCACTGCTGCTCTTCCGATTGCTCACTTTAGTAAAGTAGAGGAATTAAAACACGAAAATACAGAAAGTGGAGATTTGGAAGGGACAGTTAGCTCCCCCAGAGCCGCAGGGAGAAGCGGCAGGTGCAGCATGGCAGTGTGAGCCCAGGGCCGCCGGCTTCCGGCCACCAGGAGACGCAGTGAGCCGTCGTCACTGCCCGGCACCCGGTCAGGTCGGGTCAGGTCAGGCAGGGTGCCCTCCAGAGGCGGCCCTCACCCGGCACTTCCTCGGTTACCGCGTCCTCTGGCCAGGTCTGGTAGTCATGTTAGTTACAGCTAGACCAAATGTAGTGTTCCCTCCTTCCTTCCTTCCTTCCTTCCTCCCTCCCTTCCTCCCTTCCCTCCTTCCTTTTTTAGGGAAGGAGGAGACAGTCTAGAAAAATAAAAATATCCCCCCCAAAAATCCAAAGTGAGGAAATTCTAGAACCCCATGTGTCCCAGCGATCAGAAAACCTTACGCACGCAAGACCGTTGCACAAACCTTGAGGCAGTTTTGCAGATTCCTCAAACAGACGGGGGTTTGCGACTAGAGTCAGGCTATTTGCAAGCTGGGCAGCGCCGACCTCTGGCCTCCATGGTTGGGGGCCCACGGGACCACCCCTGCGTACACCCTGGGGAGAACCCTGCTGGGGGGCAGTCCGTCCAGCTAACCTGGCACATTGCAAGGTCTCTGCACGTTGCTCGCGGGGTAAGGCAGCCTGGACGCCCTGCACAGGCTCCTGCCACACCCGCCGTCGGATGCCTGGCCCTGCTCGGGCCCCCACCCAGCTCGGCACAGCCCCTCCGGCCACGGGCTGCTGCATCTGAGCTGCCCTCAGGAGGAAGGTAAAGGCAGAAGACGAAACGCACCGGCGTCTGGCAGGCTTCTCCGCGCCACGTGCTGCGGGAGCTCTATTAGGTCATAAAACCCGCTTTTGCCAGAATGCTGCTGCGCACCCAGGAGGAGCTAATCTCTTCTTTCCCTACGGTGTGATTTTTGGTGTCCTCGTTTGTTTCTTTTTTTCCTGTTATTTTCCTTTTCTTTTTAAAGCTGAATCCAAGTTTCTAGGTCCCTTTCCTCTGGTGGCTCTCGGATCGTTCTCAGTGCCGCAGTCCTGCCCGAGAGGGGGCATGTGCTGGGCCCCTCGACTCCACAGGCCTTACTGGAGACCCTGCTCAGACTCAGGAGACCTGCTTCCAACTCGGCTCTTGGGGTCCTGCCTTTCTGATTCCTCACTGAACTACCAGATGCTTCCAGGTTGCCGAGGCCCCCCGCCCCTTTTGTATTTTTATTTTTCCATGTGGTCATCTCGGTTTCCAGACTTTTTGCAGGTGTGTGTGGGGTGCTTATGGGGAAGCAAACTCCCACAAGCAGTTTTCAGAAGTGGCTGAGACGTGAGGCGCTAAGCACTTGCAGAAGGGCCGTCTGCTCCTAGGCGGCTCTTGAGTAAGGCTCCTTGTTACTATCTGCAATGAAGCAAAAATGCAGTGAAACCTTGTTGTTCCACATGTAAAAAAAAAAAAAAACACCCTCACAAGGGTTTAAGGAACTCTAGTACATGGGAACTTGGCTTAAAAAAGAAAATTAGAAGGAAAACTCCCTGGATATGTTGGTTGTCACGGAAAAGGCCCATGTGTTTGGGGCACGGCTCCTGTCTGGGACACGCTTATCTGCCTGTGGCTGTAAAGGGTCTTTTGAAAAAGTAGCCCCCCCCCCGGGGGGCCCCAGGAGACACTGACCAGAGGAGGGTTAAGACACTTGGACAGTAGGAGGGTCATTTCCTGACCTTGTGTGTGACAAACGCAGGTGAGTAAGTGAACGAGGCAGTGTCAGCTCCTTTCTCTCTCAGAGCCTCAGCTCCTGGATGGAGCCCTGGGGGTGGCTGCCGGCCTTGTCTGTCCTGTGCCTGTCCAGGCCTCTGGGACAGGCTGTCTCTCGGGCCCTGAGCACAGGGACTGTGGAGGGCGCCCTGGGCTCCAGCACCCTGCGTCAGGTGGCTGCCCTGCCTCCTGGCAGCCCGCTCATCTCCAGAATCCTGGGTTTCCATTGCCTGAGGAGAAAGGACACCGGAAGCTTGACCAAGCAGTCTTGCTCAGGAAGTCACGCTGTGCTTGGGGAGCTTGGGGAGCACTCACGTTGTGTTGGAAGGTGTATCTCCTGTACTCCATACAGTCTGGGTAGAGACCGCCTGGCCGGCCATTATTCAGAGAGCACCAGGAAGACTAAGGGACAATCACAAGTCAAGACCTAGCTTGGGCGGGGGGTGGGGGGGGTGGGGGGGTGGGAGCAGTGGTCTCATGAAGAGTCCTCTCCTCAGACTCTAGACCTAGGCATGGCGTTGAAAGGTCCACAGACTGCAAAAGCTGAATAAGGGTAAGAGACTGGCAGACTTTAACGATGACTCTTTAGTCACTATCAGGCCACCCCATCAGCTGGGGCCCTAGTCGGGGAGTCCGGAGATTACCAAACAGACATGATGGGCTTAGACCTCGAATAGACCCCTCTCTCCATTGTTACTGGTCATCTCTATCAGGAACAACACAATAGACCCCTCTGTGGGCCCCCATAGGACCTTGCCCTCAACTTGGATCAACAATGATAGAGAATGTTCCATCCTCCGAAGGGAGGCTGGACAACATACTGTATGCTCCACCTGAGGAAGATGAGTCCTGATATTGGGGCAGCTTGGAATGTTCCTACTCATGACCACAGAATGTGAGCTCAGACCTACAGGGATGCAGAGGTCACACAGGCTCCTAAGCTGAATATGGGCCCCAGATCACATCAAATCGACGGGGTTTACAGTCAACAATATTTATACCCCTTTCCCATATTAGGGAGCTACTCTCTTCCCTGACCCAGCTTTCTGGTCCTTTTCCAGCCATGACATTACCTCCCAGACAGTAACTTGGATCCACCTGCATATCAGATTTCAGGCTCAGGGGAAAAAAGAAAAGGAAACAAACAAACAAACTAGTATGGCCACAGGCCCTTTGGAATATAACTAAAATATGCCTACTAGCTATCTACAAACTGGAGGACCCCCCCAACTTTTCACAAGTCTTCTTCTGCACTATTCCAGCCTTTAGGTCCATGATTGGTCAACAATTTGTTTGGCTTTGTATGTTAACTCTCTTTTCAGCCACCAGGTTCCAGATGCTACCATGATGCTGACCAGACTTCCCTGGACAGACAACCCCACCAATGTGTCCTGGAGCTCTGCTTCCCCAGAGCCCTGCCCCACCCGTCAACACCCATGCTCAGCGGGGAAGCAATGACAGAAGACAGACCTTCCACCTTCTGCTCCCACAATGACCTTGGGTCCATACTCCCAGGGGATAAAGAATAGGAAAGCTGTCAGGGGAGGGGATGGGATATAGAGTTCTGGTGGTGGGAACTGTGTGGAGTTGAACCCCTCTTATCCTATGGTTTAGTCTGTGTTTCCTTTTTATAAATAAAAATTAAAAAAAATAAAGGTCCACAGAAACATGGTTCTAAAATTCATTGTGTGATTATGTGTTGGTGCGTTTGAGTGGGAAATAAATACTTGCACCAACAGTCCTGTGATTTTGCTCTGAGTCAGGCACTTGGGAAACCCAGGGCACTTTCAGCACTGAAAGATGGCATTGTGGCAAGGGGTCTGCCACACAGAGGACAAGAGGACATGCCCCTGCCACCAGCATGGGCATGGGAGGGGGTGGCATGGGAGGGGGTGGCATGGGCCTAGTGTGCAGCCTGACCCCCAGAGCCATCACACTTGTGATCTTGCTCAGTTAGCAGCCTGGTGGCCTGGCCACTGCCCCAGCTCAGCCTGTGCCTTGGCTTCCTTCCACTAGAATGCAAGCAACAGCACCCCACACCTCAGAACCAGAGGACTCGTCTCCTCCCACAGCTGGGGCCAACTCGGAACCCATCACATGACGCACAGAGCACCTGCTGACCTGTCGGTACTGCTGAGGCTCTTTCTCCATCCATCACCCACCCACCCATCCATACATCCACCCATCCATCCATACATCCACCCACCCATCCATACATCCACCCACCACCCATACATCCACCCATACATCCACCCATCACCCATCCATCCACCCATACATCCACCCACCCACCCATCCATCCATCCACCCACCCACCCACCCATACATCCACCCACCCATCCACCCATCACCCATCCATCCATCCATACATCCACCCACCCACCCATCCATCCATCCACCCATCCACCCACCCACCCATCCATCCATCCACCCATCCATCCATCCATCCATCCATCCATCCATCCACCCACCCATCCACCCATCCATCCACCCATCCATCCATCCACCCACCCACCCATCCATCCACCCATCCATACATCCACCCACCCATCCATCCACCCATCACCCATCCATCCATCCATACATCCACCCACCCATCCATACATCCACCCACTCATCTATCCATCCATCCATCCATCCATCCATCCATCCACCCACCCATCCACCCATCCATCTATCCATCCATCCACCCACCCACCCACCCATCCACACCCATCCATCCATCCACCCACCCATCCATCCACCCATACATCCACCCACCCATCCACCCACCCATCCATCCACCCACCCACCCACCCACCCATCCATCCATCCATCCATCCATCCATCCATCCATCCATCCATCCAGCTACCCACCCATCCATCCATCCACCCATCCATTCTTGTTCTGGACACAGCCGGGGTAACCAGCTCACTCTTCATTCTGCAAAAGATGTCCCCCAAATGGTCACACTCAGCAAAGGGCTTGGCTGAATCTCACAAACACATTGAGCAGAGATGGTCTCCGGGCTGATGAGCTGTGGTGAGGGTGTGTGTGTGTGTGTGTGTGTGTGTGTGTGTGTGTGTGTGTGTGTGTGTGTAGGACACTGGTGGGGACTCTGCCAGCTGCTGGGCTCTTTTCT
Organism: Erinaceus europaeus; assembly: GCF_950295315.1. NCBI lineage: Eukaryota > Metazoa > Chordata > Mammalia > Eulipotyphla > Erinaceidae > Erinaceus > Erinaceus europaeus. Next base: position 101,665,863 of record NC_080173.1, read on the forward strand.
GCATGTGTTCTCTTCAAGAGAAGCGACAGGGCACAGCCAAAACTGTCACAGCACCTTGAGCACCTCTTAGTTCTCCTTGGATGCAATGCTTCTAGTGACAAGCATCTGTGGGCATTGCCAGCACAGGTGTCAGGAAAGGAGAGAGTTTCCTGTTTCAGCACCGGAGCACTCTCAAGCTTTTCTCCCCCTGACGGTCCTCTCCTCCATCCCATATGAGAGGGAGAAGGGAGAGAGAGAGATACCGACTCACCATAGATGGGACAATGAAGCAGTGCTCCAGACAGTACCAAGCCCAGACCCTGTTCTCCGTCTGTCCATTAGCTCTTGAGGCAACAACTGCTAACCTACAGACTCAGGAGAGGAGGGTCCTCTCAAAGGAAGCAGAAGATGCATCTGACCTCCTTCAGTCCCCTGTCACTGAGAAGTCCTAACACGGCAGGGACATGAGGTGACAGGAAGCGGACCTGAGAATTATCCTCTCTGTGCAGATGGGGAGAGCAGGGACACCCGAGTGTTGTATGCTTTACATTGGGTTCTAGTTCTCCCCCACCAAGAGAATTAGATCAGTCCAGTTAATTTCGTGGGCCCCCTTGGCCCCGCCCCTAGGGACCCTGCCAGAGTTCGGGAGTGCCAGAGTTGGAGAGTTCCTGAGTTCCTGAGTTCGAGAGTAAGGGAGAGTGCTTGTGCCACCGCAAAGAGACAGCAGAGTTCTGTTTGGTGATTAGTTTGTCTTAGTTTATGAATCGTTGTTCCTGAATAAAGAAATACAGCTTCCCTGCCCAGCCGTTGTCTCCACGTCTCTGTTCACCACCGCAAAGCCAACCCGCCCGGCTAGAGCTTCCGAATTTTTAACAACACCCGAGGCTCTCAGCAAAGGCTTCTGGGAGCAGCCTGGGATCTTCAGTGAACACAGCAAAGGCTTCTGGGAGCAGCCTGGGATCTTCAGTGAAGACCGCAGACGGGCCGGGGGCAGACATAGTGTGGCATGGTCTGCCGCTTCCCTCCAAAGTGGATTTTGTGTCACAGTAAGATTCCTACGTGACTGGACACTTTTCAGGTCTGGGAAAGCTGTCATCACTTAGTTAAAGAAACGTGACATTCTTGGATCCCACCAGATTCATCCCAAAGAGGAGTGACCGATGGATACTCCGGGGCCAGAGGAGAAGACACTGAGTCTCACTCAGGCCACTGCACCTGCTCCGCCCTGGAAGCCACACGTGTGTCCACCCAGTGGCCCCAGGACCACTCACATCAGATAGGCCACTCAGGGGCAGCACCCACACCAGCACACCCAGCCCTTAAGCGTCGCCGTCACAGTGCTCCTCCCACCGGCTGGCGTCCCCTCACACACTTCTCAGGTCCCTGAGTGTTGGTATGCATGAGACCCCTTCTGTTTCATTTGGTTTAAATCCCCCCTGCTTAACACTATTCTATTTACATAACCACTTCATTCTATTTATATAACCGCTGTTAACAAGCACTTCCCTCCAGGGCATTGGTTCAATCCCCACTGTTTCATGATATGTTTTTGCTCCACCCCCCCTCCTTGTCACACTCTGATTGTCACCAGTCACTTTTCTCTCCACCCTCTCTATGTCACACCCTGTTTCCACCCTACTTGTCAAGTATATATAAAGACAGCATTGTGAGTTTTAGAGTACTTTACCTTTAGTTTAGCTTAGCTCGGCTTAGATTGTGCTGCGTCCTGCATGAATAAAGAGATACTGCCTACAGCTCAACTATGAGTCCCTGGTCGTCTGTTACCTGCCCGTGAAGCCAGCCCGGAGAAAACAACCTAACCCGTCGAAAACGACATATGGCGCCCAACGTGGGGCCAGACCTGCGCAACTCCCAGATAAGTGAAGACTTTGCCTACCTATGCACTATGGTCTTCTCTTCTACTTACGAAGAGGTTTGCCAAAGCCTCTACTGTTTCATTATGAGACAGTTTCTCTGTCTCTGGAACATTTTACTCTGGGCCACACTTCGGTTCCCTCACCGGGAACTTTGGTTTCTTATGACCAGGATCATAGAGCTTGGGAGATGCACGGAGATTTCTCCTTGGACTTTCTGGATTCCCTCTCCCATGTTTCCTGAGGAAAAGGACTACATTTTGCTCCGGGCCACAGTTTGGTTCTTTATGACCGTGATCGTAGACCTTGGGATATGCATGGGGATTTCCCCTGGAACTTTCTGGACTTCTTCTCGAATGTTTCCCGTGGAGAAGGACTACTCTAATTTGAAGAACATTCTCGAGTACCCTGGCAGTTCCCAAGTATGGAGACATGTGGTTAGTTCTACTCTCCTGATTAGATTCTTTCTTCAATGGGAAGACGCTTTTAAAAATGGGTGCCTGAAGCAATCCAGCAGGAACAGTCAGAAACACCCTAAATGGAATTTTGAGGACCTTTTTGGACTAGGTCGCCCTCCGGGGATTCTTAATCCTACATGGTGAGATCTTGATAATCTGGTTCAAGTTGCGTTTCATAAGAGAATGATTTGAATGACTGAATTTTTGTTTGACATTGACTTAAAAAAAAAAAATGCTGGACGCAGCCATGATTTCTAGAGACATCCAGAAACAATCCAAAAAATTGTTTTTTTCCTCTTTTGATTTCTCTTTTACGTCTTGACATGAATCTGAAACGTTTAATCCTGAAAACTGTATGAGTTATGGGTGGGGCAGATAGTGCAATGATTATGTTAATTATTCTCATGCCTAAGGCTTTTAACCGTGGTTCTTCTGTTTACCTTTCCACATTTTATTGAGTTTAAACTGTTTTAACAACCTTGAAATGATACTAGAAAGGACTTCCAATTATAATGGAGTTATCAATGATAGTAAACTTCTAATCTGCTACAAGTTTTGTTTGACAAGTAAGTGAATTTCAGCTGTCAAGTCTTCACATGAAAAAGCATCTACTCAAATGGAATTCCCGGAAATCCATTTGGACCCCTGTTCTCTGACATCGCCCCCGGAAACCAATAATGTGACCTGGCACGACCTGAAGAAACAGATTCACAGACTCGAAAGCTCACTCTCTACAGAAAAGCAGAATTCTGGTGGCCAACATTCCCCATCGAGACAGACGTGCAGCGTTTCATCCTCCGGCATTTTCTTCTGTGGTCAGCTACTTTGGACTGACACCTCCATCGGACTTACTGGTACACACTGCTGTGTTTCTCAAAGACTAACTTCAGCCAATTGCCTTGAAACTTTATAGACCATGTCCCCTCGCCTGCAGGCTCTGTCCCAGAGGCAGAAAACTCCCCCTCCTTATTAGGTTATGCCCACAGAGGCATGAAGCGCCCCAAGAGGCAAGAGATGCCCATAGAGGCAGGAAACGCCCTTTGAGGCAAGAGATGCCCCCAGAGGCATGAAGCGTTCCCAGAGGCAAGAAATGCCCTTTCGCCTGCTAGGCCTTGCCCTTTGAGGCAAGAAAAGCTCCACTTGGCATCACACTGGTTATTGCTACTCGCCTATTTTGTTTTCCATGTCTTATGCCAGTTCTTTTGAAAACGCCTGTACGATATACGTTTCTGTTCACCCCACAATGGCCATTAGTTAAAAAGAAAGGGGGAATTGTTGGTATGCATGAGACCCCTTCTGTTTCATTTGGTTTAAATCCCCCCTGCTTAACACTATTCTATTTACATAACCACTTCATTCTATTTATATAACCGCTGTTAACAAGCACTTCCCTCCAGGGCATTGGTTCAATCCCCACTGTTTCATGATATGTTTTTGCTCCACCCCCCCTCCTTGTCACACTCTGATTGTCACCAGTCACTTTTCTCTCCACCCTCTCTATGTCACACCCTGTTTCCACCCTACTTGTCAAGTATATATAAAGACAGCATTGTGAGTTTTAGAGTACTTTACCTTTAGTTTAGCTTAGCTCGGCTTAGATTGTGCTGCGTCCTGCATGAATAAAGAGATACTGCCTACAGCTCAACTATGAGTCCCTGGTCGTCTGTTACCTGCCCGTGAAGCCAGCCCGGAGAAAACAACCTAACCCGTCGAAAACGACACCTGAGGTGCTCGTCCCGCAGCAGGGAGTCAGCAGCTCTCGGGGTGGCACGGAGCACGCACAAGACACTCGTTCCAACACCCCCGTCTTCCTGACTCAGATTCCTTCCTCAACAGCCAGGAACGTTCTAGGATCTCAGTGAATGGAGAATCCGGGTCCAACACTCAGCCCACCAACACAGCAACGTGTCAGAGCCCCTTCCAGAAATGGAAGCTGACACGCTGAATCCAGACTCCGCTGCTTTCTCATCAGCCCGAGGCCCTCTGAGTCCATCTCCACACATTCTTCGGACTTTAAAAAAAAGTCTTAGCTGTTGGGAGTAACTCTCCTGGTTCTCTCCACTCTGCCCACAGCAGCGGGTGTGCCCCAGGCTGAGCAGGGCTCCTGACTCAAGGGTCTTTCTGGTCCCCCACTTAGCACCACTTAGCCCAGAGATGCGGATTCCCCCCTAGAAGTGAGACTTGCTGACAGAGATGCTCTGTTCTGCTTCGGTATCATGCTAGAGGTTTTACTTTGCTTTTGGAAGGGAAAGACTCCTTCTATCATGAAAGGGTCCCAGAGAAATGAACACGAGAAAATGCTCTGGAGTTCTCTGCCCTCAGGATTGCTTGTTGAACGGTTCTTACAGGACGGGACTCACAGCTCCCTTCCCAGCACTGGGAACGCCTGCCTTTCTGCTTCTTCCGAGCACTGCACTGCAAGAACCTGAATTGTTATCAAAGACAGGCTAGTATGCAGGTCCGCTGAGGAGGCTGGAGCTGGCTGGCTATGCCAGAAGCTTCTGGAATGTCTCTGTTGCCATCAGTCATCACCTTTAACCAGCCTGCAGGTGCTGGGTGGGCCGAGCCTTATGCTGTGACACAGAGGCAGGGAGGTCCATCCCATTTCCCAGGAGGAGAAACGTCAGCTAGGCTTCCCCTGGGCACCTCCCCCAGTCACCTTGGGTTAGGGTTCCAAGTCATTGTCAGATAAATGCAAATAAAGATGAGATCCCACTTCACTCCTGTGAGAATGTCACACATCCGAAAATGTAGCAGCAACAAATGCTGGAGAGGTTGTGGGGACAAAGAACCCTCCTGCACTGCTGGTGGGAATGTAAATGGGTCCAACCTCTGTGGAGAGCAGTCTGGAGAACTCTCAGAAGGCAAGAAGTGGACCTGCCCTATGACCCTGCAATTCCTCTCCTGGGGATAGATCCTAAGGAACTCAACACACCCATCCAAAAAGATCTGTGTACACATATGTTCTTGGCAGCACAATTTGTAATAGCCAAAACCTGGAAGCAACCCAGGTGTCCAACAGCAGATGAGTGGCTGAGCAGGTTGTGGTCTAGATACACAATGGAATACTACTCAGCTATTAAAAATGGTGAATTCACCATTTTCAGCTTATCTTGGATGGAGCTTGAAGGAATCATGTTAAGTGAAGTAAGTCAGAAACAGAAAGATGAATATGGGATGATTTCACTCACAGGCAGGAGTTGAAAAACAAGATCAGAAGAGAAAACACAAGTAGAACCTGAACTAGAATTGGCGTATTGCACCAAAGTAAAAGACTCTGGGGTGTGGGGGGGAGAATACTGGTCCAAAAAGGATGACAGAGGCCTAGTGGGGGTTGTATTGTTATGTGGAAAACTGAGAAATGTTATGCATGTACAAACTATCACATTTACTGTCGAATGTAAAACATTAATTCCCCAATAAAGAAATAAAAAAAAAAAAGAGTTTCTTTCGGAGTCAATGTCTAAGGAAACTGGGCTGGACCATCTAAAAGTGAATCAGAAGAAAACTGGAAAACCATGTCATTGTCACAGTGTCAGCCTGATAAGTTCCCTCGCAGAACTGAAGCAAGAGCAGCCCACACTGCTGGAGTCTGAGCACAGACTGCCTTCTCAGGCCTCTGGACAGCCTCACGGCCATCACCCCAACAGCACTCAGCAACTCTCAGTCAAAAGCTCCTATCTCAAGCAACAGCCCCCACCCCACCCCAAGCTCCAAGACAGGATAGCAGTCAAACACCCGCAGGCCCTTCGTGAAGAAGACAAAAGCTTTACCCTGGGGTGAGAGAATTCAGCCAGCAGAGTCCAGCTCACTAGGGACTGAAGCAGAGTTGCATGTCCGGGGAAATGAGAGAACTTGGCTCAGCCTGGGGCGTTTGCAGCCTCTGGGTGTCCGTCAGGCTGGAAGGGAGGGGAGGGGGACGAACCTGGCCGTCCCACTGCGGCCATCCCAGCGGCACCAGCTGCTCAGATCCCAGCAGCCAGACCCCCCACCCCCACGTCTACACAACAGACTGCCAGACAACGCCCAGAAACCCTCAGCGGGGGCAATCCCACCAAGCTGAAGCAGAACAAAGGTCGCAGTGGCCGGGCGTCCTGTTTCTGGTGTTGGTTCACGTTTGACTTAGTGTACCTGGGACCTAGTGGGTCAGGAGGGTGTCATCTGCCAGCCCCCCTGCACACACACAGTCCCTCAGTTCTTGCAGGCAGGAGGAAATCTGCAGGCTGCAGGTATCATTAGCTGACACCCATCAAAACACTCTCCATTGTTCGCAGACACCAGCGGCCTGCCGAGAGAGGTGGCGATGACTTGGCATTTCACCCCAATCTGTATCGGAGACTCACTGACAAAACACACTGGGTGGGAGAATTGCCGACATGGGAACGGAACTCCGTTTACGTCCCGCCCCAGGTTTTTCATTCCTCCCCTCGTCCTCCCCAGTCTCCCGCCCCACCTTCATCCATGCAGCCTTATCGCTGGATTTTCCTGCGTGAACTGAGCAGTGCCTGTGAAATTGCGATCGGCAGCAGCTGAGAGCCAGAACAAAACACTCACAGAGCCCCAGCAAGCTCAGCCTTCAGCATGGTGCTGGTGGTGACATCTCTCTGGACCCTTCACCTGCAGGCCTGGGGAGCCCTGCGTGACTGGAGAGACTGTCACCCACTGCCACTGGACCCAAGGCTGATGCCACCCTTCTTCTTCTAGCGTTCGCCCTTCTTCCATAGCCAGTCCACAGCGTCAGGTGGAGCCTGATGTCAAGTTTCGAGACCTCCTTTGAATCTGGAGAGGTGGCAGTCGTTGACTATGTGGGTCATAGTCTCCACCCTAATGGAAGCTGTCACCTGTGAGGGGCACGACCGTCTCTGCTGAATTTTTACTTTAGGGGCCAGTGTTGCTTGCCATTTCAGATAATTTTCTTTGGCTTCTTAAGTTTCTGCTCTTTTCTTTTTTTAAACCAGAGCCCTGCTCAGCTTTGGCTGATGGTGGTGTAGGGGGATTGAACCTGGGACCTCAGCTGCTTCAGGCATGAGAGTTTGTTTGCTTGACCATTATGCTGTCTTTTCCCCACCCAAGTTTCTGCTTTTATCTCTCAGGACACTTGTACATAGCATCAAAAAATTAAAGGCATTTAAGTCTCTTACAGACGCAAACTTCATATCCCCCATTACAGCTTGTGTGGAGACCCAGGAGCTTGGGATTTGTCATTGTAAGACTCTGTTTAAAAGGACGGTGTCTGAGTGAGTGTGTGGGCTAGCGACAGGCATCCTGTGTGGTATACAAGAGGCCTTCTCCCTCCTCCCTCCCTCCCTCCCTTCCTCCCTTCCTCCATTCCTCCCTTCCTCTTTCTTTCTTTCTTTCTTTCTTTCTTTCTTTCTTTCTCTCTCTTTCTTTCTCTTTCTTCCTTCCTTCCTTCCTTCCTTCCTTCCTTCCTTCCTTCCTTCCTTTTTTTTTTTGCCCCCAGGGTTATTGCTGGGGCTCAGTGCCTGCACCATGAATCCACTGCTCCTGGAGGCCTTCCCCCCACCTTTGCTGCCCTTGTTGCTGTAGCCTTGTTGTGGTTATTTTTGTTGTTGTTGATGTAGTTCGTTGTTGGATAGGACAGAGAGAAATGGAGAGAGGAGGGGAAGACAGAGAGGGGGAGAGAAAGACAGACACCTGCAGACCTGCTTCACCGCCTGTGAAGCGACTCCCCTGCAGGTGGGGAGCTGGGGATTCGAACCGGGATCCTTCCGCCGGTCCCTGTGCTTTGTGCCACGTGAGCTTAACCCGCTGCGCCACCGCCCGCCCCCCCTTTCTTCCTTTTTCTTTCCTTTCTCTCTTTCCCTCCCTCCCTCCCTCCCTCCCTCCCTCCCTCCCTCCCTCCCTTCCCTTCCTTCCTCCTGCTGCTAGTGCACTGCACTTTCTCCTCTAGGCTTTGGGGCATCCCAGGTGCACAAAGGGGGAATCTTGGCTTTGCTCTGTTGACCTAGGCGAGGGCTATCTGGCCGAAGTCTCTGGGGGAGGGTGGCACAGGGCAAGAGGGGCCTCCACTCGCCCATCTTGGCTGGAGACAGAGACCCTGTTAACTGGGTCCCTGCAGCAGTGACAGGCGCTCTCAGCAGGCTGAGCCACTGTCTGGCCTTCCTCTGCGTCCGTCTTTCTGGCAGTCTCAAGCCATAAATGTCAATAGTTTCCCATTTCAGGTGAGAGGACAAACGTAAAGAGAGTGAGAGCTTCCCCAAAGATAAATGCAAACTAAATGAAAATTAATTAAATCGTATCCTATTGTGATTAAAAACAAACCAGTACTGTGTTGATCTCGTTCTCCCAGCAGGCCTCTGCTGCTGCCTGGGAGCTTGGGAGCAGGAAGTGGGGTGCAGAGGAGGGAAGGCGCCACGCTCCCAGTCTCTCTGCCCTTCTCCCCTGGGGGTTCTCTCCCCACCCAAGCTGGAGGCACCAAGGGGGTGGAGGCCCCACGAGGGCTGACACACAGCCCCCTCCCCCGGGTCTGTGCCAGAGTGACAATCCCAGGAATCTTGGCCTTTGTGAGGCAGAGGCATGGGGGTGGGAGCTTCTGGACTGTAGAGTTCCGGTGGCAGCACTGGCCTCACCCCTGCCCACCTCCCTCAGCTGCCTTCACCGCCTTCCACGCGCTGCCTCCTGTCAGGTCTCAGTGAGAGCAGGTGTCTCATGAAGGGCAGATGCAAGGTGTTCTGTCCTACGGGGAACTCTACTGCCAGCCTGAGGGAGAGGAGTCCGTTCTGAGGGCTGAGAGCTGTTACCCACTATGCCCCGCACACACGCAGCCCCTTCCGGCCTCTCCTGCCCAACCTAGGGCTTCCATGCAGGCAGGCACACCTCCGTAGTCCAAGGACATGACCTTTCGGAAGGATATGAAAAATCCTCCCCAGACCAAATCAAATCGATGGGGTTTACAGTCAACAACATTTATACCCCTTCCCCGTATTAGGTATTAGCTGCTCTCTTCCCTGATCCAGCTCTGGTCCTTTCCCAGCCGTGACATCACCTCCCCAGACAATAACTTGGATCCACCTGCATATCAGGTTTCTGGCTCAGGGGGAAAAAATAACAACTAGTATAGCCACAGGCCCTTTGGAATATAACTAAATATGCCTACTAGCCCCTGGCTCCCCAGCCGCAGGGGAGTCGCTTCACAGGCGGTGAAGCAGGTCTGCAGGTGTCTGTCTTTCTCTCCCCCTCTCTGTCTCCCCTCCTCTCTCGATTTCTCACTGTCCTATCCAACAACGACGATGACATCAATAACCACAACAATAAAACCAACAACGATAAACAACAAGGGCAACAAAAGGGAAAAAAAATCACCTCCAGGAGCAGTGGATTCATTCATTCATGGAGGCAAAACAAACAGACAGACAAAATCCTCCCCACACAGTTCTTAGTCAGGACTTCAGTCTTCTTTACCTTTTGATGCAAAAGAAACTCCCAGCAGAGCAATTTGGACAGGGCCCCATCTGAGGGGCGGGTGTGTGGTGACTCACTGAGAGGGAGAACACTTTTCATCAACTCGCAGTATAGTTACAGCATGTCTTGAAAGTGTAAGTAAAATGGTAGCTAATTGAGATTTGCTGTACACAGTTCTGATTCTTTTTCGTATAAAATTAAACAGATAATGCTGCTAGTGTTCCCCTTAAACAAACTGAAAGTTTATTTTTTAAGGAGTTCTTTATTTTCATGAAAGTGAGAGAGGGACTGAGACTCAGCACTGGTGCATGGTGGTGTCAGAGATGAAACCGGGGGCCTCGGGCAGCACCTCGGGGTGCCACCAGGACACTGTCTCCCTGATGACTGAAAAGTTTTCTTTTTTCTTTTTTTTTGTACCAGAGCCCTGCTCAGCTCTGGCTGATGGTGGTGCAGGGGACTGAACCTGGGACTTTGGAGCCTCAGGCAGGAGAATCTCTTTACAGAACCCTTATGCTACCTACCCTCTGCCCTAGGAAGTTGTTTCTCAGTTTATCAATGGACTTCTCCTCTGTACCAGGACCCCAGGTTTGTTCTGCAAGTGTGCAGAGAGGCACACTTCCTGTAGGACACTGGTCAGTGTCCCTGTGGGCTCTGGCACCTCACACTTGCTTCTGGACCTGAGAGGAAGACGTAAAGTCTGCTGCTGGGGGGCTTGTGAGTCAAGGAGAGCAGAGTCCCTGCTGGCTGGGAAGGAGACCTCAGCACAGGCGTCCTGGGTCCCGGCTCCCAGCTCACCGGAACTCAGCACACAGGCGGCCCGAGGGCAGTCCAGAGGCAAAGTCCCTTGAGCCCAGAACTCCTCAAACCCACCGCCAGCCACGGAGACCCAAACTCTCGTCCTCGTCCAGCCCCACTGGATCTTGGGGGAACAGCTGCTACCAGGCACAGCCGCAAGCCCCTGCACTCCCCAGGCCCATGTGACCAGGATGCTGGCAGGCCCCAGAAGCTGAATGCCTGTGGCACAGAGGGACACATTCCCAAGTACAGAAGGATGGGGCGTACGGGTCCAAGGTGACCGGCACTACTGGGCAGCTTCTAGATCAAGGGACATGACTAGGGCCAGTGTTGATTCTGACGCAGCACCTGTCTGGCTTTGTCAGCACAGCAGTGACTTGTTAAGTCTGAACGGGATCACTGCGTGGACTTCTCTTCCCTGAAAACTTTCTAAAGATAACTTACGCTTCAGGAAAATGTGTGCGTTTGCGACAGGCAGGTGTGTGCTGCTGCTGGTGAGAATCACATGCTACAAGTGTGTGTGAGATGGGGGAGAAAGGACAGAGGCCCTAGTCTGGCCCAGCACAGAGGGGACCATTATGCGGTTACACACGTTTGCGATTTTGTTTGCACGGGGTCACGCTGTGGCTAGCAGGCAGAGTGCACACGTTACCCGTGCAAGGACACGGGTTCAAGACCCTGGTTCCCGCCCGCAGAAGGAAACGTCACAAACAGTGCTGCAAACATATCTCCCTTCCTATAAATAGATGAATCCATGTCATGAACAGTCCATTCGGGAATATTGTTTTTTTCATCTCCATCTCGAGACATGCCGTCAGTGCACACAAACAGCTGTGTCACTTTTTATGGTAACGTCGGCGCTCAAGACACGGACGTGGCACCACTGTCACTCTGTCGCGGTGTTTCTCTAAGCTCACGTGTGACACGCTCCCAGGATTCACTTTACGCGCAACACAAACTGTTTAATTTTCTGGGTTCTGCTGACAAACTGCCTTGAGAAGACAGATGATATTTTTATTTTCTATGAAACTGGGGGAAAAGATGGCTGACACTGTTCTTCCATGAGGGCCATGTGGTGCACTTACAGCGAGAATCACAATGGCCTCTGGCTTTCTAGCCAAGTCAGAAAAATGGAGACCTGTCAGGCAGCACTTCTGCTCCGGACCTTCCTGGGGGCTGCGGGGCTCGGGACGCCTACCCGTCACCCACATGCAGTCCCCGGCGAGCGCGAGCATACTGAGCATGCAGTGCCGGCCTGGATGCTGCCTACTTGACACTAAAATGCTTTCGTTCAAATGGCAGATGATCAGAAAGGATGCAGGCAAGAATATTTTCCTTGGCACGTGGCCTAAAGCTTCTAAATTTATGTATTCTATTTCTGCTGCATTCTCAGATTGGATTAGTTACTAGGCAACTGAAGTATTTAGTTTCATTTGCTAATAGTTAACATTTTATAGCAGATATGAACAATACTGCCAATGCACCCGGCCTCTGCTGGGTAGCAGTAATCACAGTTTCAATCTGTATGCACAGGTGCCCGTCCACACTCACGATTTATCTGAGTTATATGCACAGGAAAGGGTATCTATCTGAATACACACACACACACACACACACACACACACACACACACACACACACATTTTGTTGTGTGTGATTTTCTTGATAAGCTCTCTGCATGTGGCATTAGGAACACTCGACTAGGCTTCTCATTTCAAATAGTAGAATAAGCATATGGCTTCTTTCCTTGACCAAAGAAAGCAGATAAATCCCTCATAGTACATACCCCCAGGTACATATCGAAGCATTTCTGGAAGACAGAGACAGCTAAAGCATATGGATGGGAAATGACACCCCAAATAAGGAGTATGTTTGGATAAAGTAAGACAGTCTTCCCAGTTGGGTGCAGAGAAGGACCTAGTTGTGAGAGCGGACAGACCTAGGACACGTAGACCCCACGCACCCAGGCCAGCCCCAGCTTGACCTGCGGTGAGGGAGAGGCTGCCTTCCTGGTGACTGGGGGCCTTCCCCCTGAGAGGAACAGGCATCTGCAGCAGAGTGAGGGCCAGGGCCAGTGGGCCGGCAGAGGAGACAGTTCCCTCCAGAAAGCCTCCTCACGAGGCCTCCAGAATGCCGGCGACTGGCCTTGGGATCTGAAGTTGAGTCTGCCATGATGCCTGTCACTCCACTGTCCTCCCTACACAGAGGAGGCCTGAAACGGGAAGTGAGGGAAACACCAGAGTCAAGTGCAGAGAACACAGCTCACACACTCGCTCCCGTATTCGGTGACATGCGCCTTGGTCAGACCTGCACAGGCTCCCGAGACAGCAGGGTAACTGTCAGAGAGAGTCCTGGACGCCACAGACGTGCAGACTGTGTGGGGATTTTGGGGAAGGAGAGGTTATAAGTTCTCGTTAAAACCAGGTTTTAGGGACCAGGGAGGTAGAATACTGGACTCATTCCCTGGTGACCATAAAAACCAGGCCATGAATGGCTGTGTGGTGTTCCAGTGCAACCTCTTTCACTCAAGTACTTTTTCCTCCTGGTGATCAGAATTAAATGGGGCCCTTCCAAAGCATCAAAGGAACAAAATATGAAGAAGACAGCAATGGGAAAAGGGGGAGGCAGGCAAAGAAATGTCAGGAAGTAGGTGACCTGCACACCGCACATACAGATGTGAGGTTTTGTGAGACTCCATGATCACTAGTCTAGAAAAGACGTGACGAGAGTCAAGTTGCAAGTTGAAGCACATCAGGCATGTCCTCTCTCTGCGTGCACATGCATGCACGCACACGCCTCTGTTAAAAGACTTCCAGCGAGGGTGTATGGAGGACTGAGCTGTATTCTATTTACAGAAGACTTCAAATGAAATAAACATCGATAAAAAAAACAAGTAGAAAAGCAACACATGAAGTGCTTATACCAGACAAAAGGAAAAGCTGAGATCAGAGCAAGAGAGTATCTTCTGTGGATGAGAGGCACATCCAGAAATAGTCACAAACCGCTGCACAACACAGCTTGGAATCAGGGAATGAATATTAGCAGTGAAGTGGAAAATGTTCACTCAGTGATCAGAGTGCGAAAGTTTAACACACTTTCCGGGAATTGACAAGTAGACAGGATAATAGGTAAGGTTATTCACGACTTGAATAGATCATTATCAAGGTAGATGAATTCCGTATATAAGCAGAAAACACACTTAAATTTCCAGGGGACACTTAAAAAAAAGTCTGGCCAAGTATTTGCCCACAAATAAAAGGTCCAAACACTCCCCCAGAAAGTTAAGCAGTGCAGGCCTCTGTGTAGCTCTTGGGCTCTCTGAACTCTGAACATCTGCAAAGGGAAATCAAAGTTGCAATCTTAACAATGAATAGTGATAAGGACTCTCATCTCAAAGCCCACAGAGCACATCAAAGAGGGACTCCGACTTTAATATGCACTTGGAACCAAGGAAGATGGAGAAGGCCACGAGATAATCATTTCAATTTTTTATTTTTTTAGAAAGGAGGTAATCAAAGTAGAAGGGAATCAATGAAAATAAATACGGAAAACAAATTGTTCTGATCACTAAGAGACAAGAAAGCTGTTTAGAGACCAGCAGAAGAGACTTGTATGATAAAAATGGCCATAGAAAGGGGGGTCGGGCGGTAGCGCAGCAGGTTAAGCGCAGGTGACGCAAAGCACAAGGACCGGCGTCAGGATCCCAGTCCAAGCCCCCGGCTCCCCACCCACAGGGGAGTGGCTTCACAGGCGGTGAAGCAGGTCTGCAGGTGTCTGTCTTTCTCTCCCCCTCTCTGTCTTCCCCTCCTCTCTCCATTTCTCTCTGTCCTATCCAACAACAACAACAACAACGGCAACAGCAACAATGGCAACAAAATGGGGGAAATAGCCTCCAAGAGCAGTGGATTCATAGTGCAGGCACAGAGCCCCAGAAATAACCCTTGAGGCAAAAAAAAGTCATAGGAAAAAAATAGAAACAATAAAGAAGTATATAATTACAGACACGAGTCTGACCTAAAGATTATTAAAGAATATATATATATATATATATATGTAAATTCTGATAAATTTGAAAAAGAAAATAGTATTTTTTTCCGAAACATATTAGCTACTGAAATCACGCAACCAAGAGACAGGAATTCTGGAAAGGCCAGTAGCCACAGAAGGAAACTGATATGCTCAGAGACCCTGCCCACTGCTCTGACTTTCACCAAAGCAAGTTCCAGATGTGGCTGATTTCACGACCACAGAAACTTCATTTCTGTTCCCTCTATTGCCACGGGGTTACAGCCGGGGCTCAGTGCAAGCACTTGATAGGACAGAGAGAAGTTGGCGGGGAGGGAAAAGAGACACCTGCAGACCTGCTTCACTGCTCCTGCCGGTGGGGAGCTGGGACGTGCAGCAGGAGGCCTGGGCCCAGGTCGGTGCACACGGTGATGCGTGTGCTCCACTGGGTGTGCCACAGTCTGGCCCCCTCACCCAGCACTGAGCCTTCACAGCACACAGTGATCTCTGAGCTGGAGTGCGGTGGAACACGGCCAGCGTGCAGAGCTTCTGCACCTGTCTGACAAGGTACCAGGACTCAAAGTGATGGCACTACAATAGCAAAGGAGACCAGAGTTCAACAACCTGAGTGCTTACAAGACCCACGCAAGCTATTTCGTAGTCAGTCCTGAAGTTAATAAATACACTGGGGGGTCAGGCGGTAGCACAGCAGGTTAAATGCAGGTGGTGCAAAGCACAAGGACAGGCGTAAGGATCCCGGTTCGAAACCCGGCTCCCCATCTGCAGGGGAGTCGCTTCACAGGCGGTGAAGCAGGTCTGCAGGTGTCTGTCTTTCTCTCCCCCTCTCTGTCTTCCCCTCCTCTCTCCATTTCTCTCTGTCCTGTCCAACAATAACGACAGCAATAATATCTACAACAATAAAATAATAAGGGCAACAAAAGGGAATAAATACATAAATATTAAAAAATAAAACAAACAAAAATATTTAAAAAATAAATACATTGTTCTTCATTTAATCCAGTGACCCACAGGAAGGGCATCGGGCAGGACAGAGAATACACCCAATAGGAAACAGACTATGAGCCGTGTGCAGCCTCTGAGCACAGTCTTATTACTGCAAGCATAAACAAAAAATATCCTAAAAGCCAAAATGAGTAGTGTCTTAACAGAACACAGCTGACCTAAGGAAGCGATTCCTATTCCTACGATAGAAAGACTCAACATTCCACAAATGGATTGCTACAATAAAGCTCATTGGCCATCTTGATCCATCCAATAAAGAAATTCATAAAATTGCACACTCATTTCCATTTATTTATTTACTTATTTATTTATTGCCTCCAGGGTTACTGCTGGGGCTTGGTGCTAGCAGTACGAATCCACTGCTCCTGGTGGCCATTTTTCCCTGTTTTATTGGACAGGACAGAGAGAAATTGGAGAGGAGAGGGAGATACAGAGGGAGAGAGGAAGACAGACACCGGCAGACCTGCTTCACTGCTTGTGAAGGTTCTCCCTGCAGGTAGGGAGCCGGGGCTTGAACCTGGGTCCTGGCACTTAGTACTAAGGGTGCTTAACCGGGTGTGCCATTGCCTGACGTCCCACAGTCATTTCTAAACAAACTTTTTCCTCATGAAGTCTGGGCTTCATACGCACATGATTTCATTACTCCTAGGATGAGCTTTCATTGTGAGGGGAATGTTGTGACCATGAGCTAAGTTGGTAGAAATTGCTGATAAGGAAGACAGACAGAAAGCTGTAAACAGTCTATCAGCAATGGAGACGGGACTCAAGAGAGAACGGATGCCAGCCACCAGCACAGCCGTCCCACAAAGCACAGCCACCAGCACAGCCGTCCCACACTGCACAGCCACCAGCACAGCCGTCCCACACAGCGCAGCCACCAGCACAGCCGTCCCACACAGCGCAGCCACCAGCACAGCCGTCCCACAAAGCACAGCCACCAGCACAGCCGTCCCACACAGCACAGCCACCAGCACAGCCGTCCCACACTGCACAGCCACCAGCACAGCCGTCCCACACAGCACAGCCACCAGCACAGCCGTCCCACACAGCACAGCCACCAGCACAGCCGTCCCACACTGCACAGCCACCAGCACAGCCGTCCCACACAGCACAGCCACCAGCACAGCCGTCCCACACAGCGCAGCCACCAGCACAGCCGTCCCACACTGCACAGCCACCAGCACAGCCGTCCCACACAGCGCAGCCACCAGCACAGCCGTCCCACACAGCACAGCCACCAGCACAGCCGTCCCACAATGCTCTAGGGCTCTTGGGAAGAGCCACCACTGGAAACAGACATCGCGTGGGAATATCAGAAAGAGAAACAGGGCATCTCGTATTTTCATTCATGCTTTAATAACGGCTTGCAAAGATTTCATCACTTCCTTGTGAAAATGAAGTCTGATTTATCTGATTGGGGTGATGTCGGGGGGCCTGGTGAAAAGTCAAGACTCCACCAGCGGGAATGAGGTCAGTCACACCGCCACCAGAGGAGCAGCAGCAAGGCAGGAAGAAGCATCCACTTCCCGGGTCTTTCCAGGAACCATCAATCCTGAACTCTACTCCTAGTGAGAGCATCATCCAGGAACAAAGACAAATCAGACATTCCCAGATAAAAAGACACCGAGAGCTTGTTATCAGATGACTACACCTGTAAGAACAGACGAAGGGATCATCTCAACACAAAGTAGGTGGAAAAAAGCCTAATGACACCAACAGGTAAGAACTAGAAAGAGTACGAATACAGGATAAGTAAATTAACCATCTTTTAAATTTTATTTTTCTTTTAAAAATTTAATTAATTAATTATTGGATAGAGATAGAAATTGAGGGGGAAAGGAGAGAGAGAGAGAGAGAGAGAGAGGCCGAGAATACTGCATCACTCATGAAGTTTCCCCCTGCTTGAAGCAGGGCTTGAACCCAGGTCCTTGTGCACTGTAATTTGAGCACTTAACCATGTGAGCCACTGCCTGGCTCCTAATCTTCTAAATCAAGTTTGTTGAAACAACTTGATAGCACTGCACTGCCTGACAGGGTTCCAAATGTAGACAGAGGGGATTTTAAGTACGTCACAGACATGGGAGGGTGAAGCACTTAAGTGGGAGAATGGCTTTACATTTCACTCAGACTGGCGAGATGCCGACACCAATAAACTGTGATGACTGTTACACACACACACACACACACACACACACACACGGGGGGGGGGGGGAAGAGGTATAAAAGACATACTCAAAGACAAAGATAAATAAGATAGAAATTAAAAAAAATTGAGACCAAACGAAAGCAAGTAAAACAGTATATATTTACAAACACACAGGCATACACATTTTAAAAAGAGCCTAAATTAATGTTGAACATGCCAATAATCACATTGACTGTAAAAGATTAAGTATACTAATTAAAAACCAGCATGGGTGAGCAAAGAATGCAAATCTGTGATGTTTGCATGAAGCAGCCTGCTTCACACAGGATGACAGACTATGCCACCATGACTCAAGCTGGAAGGAACGGCTGTGCGGACAGCAGAACGTGGGCGTCAGTGACATGGGGTTACTGCACAGACAGGGAGCTGGCTCATCCAGACGCGCAGGCCCTGCAAACCCTCAGTGTCACACACTGAATCGCAGGGACAGATCTGATCACCCTGAACTGAAATCCCTGCGTGGCAGCAAATACTCAAGATAACAGCTGGAAACCCCGACGTCTGTCTCCAGGTGCTGGACGAAGCGGAAAGCCAGCAAGCATGCACAGGCCTCACACCATCTATGAGAGAAGCCAGCAGACGTCACTGGCAGCAGAACCTGCACTTTTCTCCCCACATACCCACAGGACAAAAATAACACCACATGTACAGTATGTGCCTTTAACACAATAAAATCAAATTAGAAATAAATAACACAGAGCTAACTAAAAGCTTCTCCAAATACACGGAAATGACACAAAATACCTGTGAGGGATTCATGACAAAGAAAAAGCCTGGAGGGATATGAGATGGATACGAGGAGAAGAGTGAACGTACGGAGACTATTGCAAGCTCTGTGACACACAGCCACAGCATCCAAGAGGGATGTTTATGGAATGAAGTGTGTGGTTTCTGGGGAAAAGTCCCAAATGACAATCTGAGTTCTTTCTTTTTTAAAACATTTATTTATTTATTCATTCCCTTTTGTTGCCCTTGTTGTAGTTATTGATGTCTTCGTTGTTGGATAGGACAGAGAGAAATGGAGAGAGGAGGGAAGACAGAGAGGGGGAGAGAAAGACAGACACCTGCAGACCTGCTTCACCGCCTGTGAAGCGACTCCCCTGCAGGTGGGGA
This sequence comes from Erinaceus europaeus, assembly GCF_950295315.1. NCBI lineage: Eukaryota > Metazoa > Chordata > Mammalia > Eulipotyphla > Erinaceidae > Erinaceus > Erinaceus europaeus. The sequence goes on from NC_080173.1 coordinate 101,684,738, forward strand.
GCCGGGGGCTCGAACTGGGATCCTTCCGCCGGTCCTTGTGCTTCGCACCATGTGTGCTTAACATGCTGTGCTACCGCCCGGCCCCCAACAATCTGAGCTTTTACCTCAGGAAGCCAGAAAGACCAGAGCAGAGCAGGGCTGGAGACAGCCTGCCTGGTGGCATCTGGCTGTAGCGAAGGGCCTGGGTTCAAGCCCAGATGTCACCTGGGAAGGAGTTCCCAGAGATGTAGAGTGATGCTGTGGTGTCTCTCACTCTCTGTCTCTGTGAAAAAAACCTTACTGGGAGTGATGGAGCTGCACATATACAAGGCTCTGTGCAGAAAAGCGTGATCAGCCCCAAGCAAATAGATGAACAGATACGAACAGCAGAAATTAGTGAGCTTAAAAGCAGGAAAATTAAAAAGAGAAAAAGAAAACTGGCTTAAGATCTAGAATAGAGATGAGATTCTAGCAAGAACAGCAAAGCAGCATGGAGAGAAAACACGTTAGCTATCAATACACAAGCTGAAATGGGGGCTGTCGAAACAGCCCCCTCCCCAAGTCTTCAACCAGGAGGATGTCGGGGCTCACTAAGCTTTTCCCCAGGGATTCAAGCTGGCTCAGCATGCAAGCTGGCAGCTGTCATCTACCACGGTCATGTCCACAATACATAAAATTCAATACTCACGATAAAACCTTAAAAAAACACCCAGGATGACAGGGTCAGTCCTTCAGCCCGCTGAAAAGCACCTGCAAACCAGACAGAGAACACTACAGTTCCAGCTGGACGCTTTCCCCCGTGAAGTGAGACAGACAAGGAGAGTGCTTGTACCACTCCTGCTCTACACAGTGCTCCAAGAACTGGAAATACAATAAGCCCAAGAAAGAAAGAAATGGTTTCTATTTCTAGATAGCATTTGATTATATACAGAACACCAGTGCATGGAGACACACTGAAATGAATAAACAGCTCCTAGAGCTTGAGAGTCCAGAAGGTCGCAGAATCCTGGCTACATGCAGTCACAGAAAGACCGACTGTACGTAGCAAAGGCCATGCGACTGCCGAGTTCTGAAATCCCGCTTATTGCTGCTTGAGGAGACATACGTACACACGCTACAAAGCCCGTACACTGAAAACTAGCTAGACTCTGAAAACAGTCAAATGCTCCTGAAAGGAGCCAAAGGTCTGTGTAGAGAGAAGCATTGCACGCGTGTGACAAGATTCCCCCGTCTTATGGACACAAGCAGTATTTTCCTCAAGGCTTTTATACATAGCAAAGCCACTGGAATGGCTTAAATGATCAGGGAGAAAAATAAAGGAGGAATCTAATGCCTGACTTTCAGCTTGACCCAGAGCTGCAGTAACCTGGGCTGTGCGGCCCTGGCAGAAGGTGACTGACTCTGTGATCAACGGACAAGTGGGGAACGCTGCAGAGGGGAGGCCTCCCAGCACTCAGGAGAGCCATGTTGTCCGAAGAATGTTCACCTATCTGAAATGCTTCTCTCAGGCCCGACTCCCTGCCTGGCTGCCGTAAAGCAGATCTGAATTCTGGGACTTGGTGCCTGCGCGACCCCACTGTTCTCGGAGACCATCTTTCTTCTTCCTTCTTTATCGAGGGAGGCGAGACACCTGTACCCTGCACCGTTTCACTGTTCATGAAACACCCCCACTGTGGGGCCGGGGATTTGAACCCGGGTCCTGGTGCATCCATATCAATGTGTGTGTCCCACCTGCCCTGCAAGACTTTATCTTTTCATTGCCACCAGGGCTACTGCTGGAGCTTGGCGCTGGCAGTGTGAATCCACTTTTTCCTACAGACATCTTTGTTCTTCTGTTTTATTTGCTAGAACAGAGAGAAATTAAGAGGAGAGTGGGAGACCGAGAGGGAGAGAGAAAGACACCTGCAGGCCTGCAGGTAGGGAGCAGGGACTGGAACCCGGGTCCTTGCTCACGGTAGCCTGTGTGCTCACAGGAATGTGCTACTTCCCGGCCTGCCTGCCAGACAACTTCAGGCGTCTTGCTGAGCAGCCAGTTAGCTACCCTCTGCAGGTGGCGAAGTCAGTTCTTGGCATTAGGGGAAAAGCACTGAGAAGTTACCTGGCCGCATTATTAACTCTCCTTTCCTTTCCCTCCAGGGTTATCGCTGGGGCTGGGTGCCTGCACTACGAATCCACTGCTCCTGGAGGTCATTTTCCCCTTTTTGTTGCCCTTGTTGTAGTTGTTATTGTTATTGTTGTCACTGCGATTGTTGTTGTTGGATAGGACAGAGAGAAATGGAGAGAGGAGGGGAAGACAGAGAGGGGGAGAGAAAGACAGACACCTGCAGACCTGCTTCACCGCCTGTGAAGCGACTCCCCTGCAGGTGGGGAGCCGGGGGCTCGAACCGGGATCCTTAAGCTGGTCCTTACACTTTGCGTACGTGCGCTTGACCCACTGCACTACCGCCTGACCCCCATTAATTCTCCCTTTAGCCTCTTTTCTGCTACATCATGTCTAAAATGTGTTTGTTTTAGTAGAGAAAACTTGTACCTGTGCACAGGAAGTCCCCAGCAGACGGAACCCAAATGCCACTTTGATTCTATGATATCTGTCATGCAGAGCTCTGGGCTTCTCGGGGCATCTGTCCTCACTGTAAGGCAGGCTGCGTAAGGACGATCTCTAGAAAGGAAGCAGTACCCCTAACACTTCACATCTGTGCAGTAGGCCCTGCGTCAGGAGCTGAACTAGAGAATCCTAGCTCGCATTAAGGACGATCTCTAGAAAGGAAGCAGTATCCCTAACACTTCACGTCTACGCAGTAGGCACTGCGTCAGGAGCTGAACTAGAGAATCCTAGCTCGCATTAGACCAGGTGCTTATGTCTTCAGGAAGGCAGGGAACAAACACACTGTCAACGCTGATGGAACAGGAAGGGCTGACTGCAGTGGCTCACCTGGCTCCTCCTGCCCCACTCAGCCCACTGGGCCACTGCCTTCTCCTGCAGTGAAATAAAAACTGGCAGGTCTCCGTGTCAGTTTTTAAAAGCTCTATCCCGGGTTTATTTTCCCTATGTTTGATAGGACGGAGAGACATGGGGGAGAAACACCTGCAGCCCTGCTTCACTGCTCCTGATGCTTGTCCCCTGCAGGTGGGGGCCAGGGACCTGAACCCGGGTCCTTGCACAAATCGTCACGTGTTCTAAAGTGCTGTAGCAATGATTTAGGGACCTCACATTCTAGTCGTGGGAGGAGCTTAACTCACTCTCTAAGGAATTCTGCAGGAGGATTCTAGAATAAAGGAATCTTCTCCTCCCCGCCCCTAGCATCTTTACCTTAACATTATCCAGATAATATATACTTTTTCTTTTTACCAGAGCACTGCTTAGCTCTGGTTTATGCTGGTGCAGGGGACTGAACCTGGGACCTGGGAGCCTCAGGCATGAGAGTCTCTTAGCATAACCATTATGCTATCTACCCCTGCCACATGTAACGATTTCTTAAATGAAGCAAAAACATGTCCTTGCTTGTAACAAAAAAAGATCTGAGGCAACACTATAAAAATCAGGTTGCCAGAGCTCAGAGGCAGCTGATTCACTCACCTGGACAAAGAGTGTAAGGTCACAGTCTGTCTCAAGCCTGAAACCATTTTCTTAGTGAGAAGACTGTTAAAGGTGGAAGTGTGGAGGTAGCAGAAGGAAACACGGCCCAAACACCAAGATACAGAAGACCTGGAAATTCTATCAAGTCGCGGCCCAGGCTGCCTGCTCTCTGAATGAGACCTGCCCTTCAGCTGTCCGTGGAGCATCTCTGAGGTGTGTGGCTCTAAGCCTGACCTCACCACCCAGTGGCAGCTGGAAGGATGACCAGTCTGTGTCCCCCCACCCAAGAGTCCGTTTAGCTGGCATGGGGCCTTTCAGGGTAGAGGGGTTTGTCTTTCTCTTCTGTTTTTTAACTGCCACCAGGGTCACCACTGGGGCTGGGTGCCCACACAATGAATCCACTGCTCCTGGCAGCTATTTTCCCCTTGTTAAGGTGCCAGGGTCACCGCAGGGGCTCAGTGCCAGCCTGATGATTCTACTGACCCTTATTTTTTTTCTTTCAATTTTTTGAAAAATCAATATTATTAGGACACAGAGAAATTGAGACAGGAGGGGGAGATAGAGAAGCAGAGAAAGAGAGACACCTGCAGACCTGCGTCACTGCGTGTGGGGAGCGGGGCTTGGTAATCTGCGAGCTTAACCAGGTGTGCCACCTCCTGGCTTTCCCTCCCACACTTCTTTCTTTTTTGAGGGAAGGGGGAGACAGGGAGGGAGGGAGAAAGGAAGACAGTTGCACCACTTGCTTCATCGCTTGTGAAGCTTCCTCCTGCAGAGGGGAGCAGGGCTTGAGCCCGGGTCCCCGCACATGGAGAGTGTGTGCCAAACCGGGTGCGCCCGGCCCTGGGAAGAGAGGTTCTGATGGTCCCACACTGATCAGCGAGGTCTGAGTCTGTCCCTGGCAGCGCTATACAGTTCTCTGTGGGGTGCCTGGCCCCGCAGATCACCAGAGACCATGGGGAGCTGGGCACCTGGGGGCTGCAGCTATGGTCTCCCCAGTCGGGGAGCACTCGACAAAGCATCTCGGGCAGCTGCGCACATCTGAGCCCAGGTAGAGCACATGCCTCCTGCAGGCCGCTGGAGCTCAGTGATCTGGAGACAACGTGGGAAAGTGCATCGAGTCCATTTTGCGAGTGGGCTCACTGAACAGGGTGGGCACGTGCTCAGTGTGGTATTTTCAGAGACTCTCATTTTTCTTTTCCTAAAGAGAAAAAAAAAAGCTAGTGGGCGAACTTAGCAATTTGTTAAGTTAATCGACGGCCAATCGGAGCTCCCTGTGCTGACCTGCCAGGGGCACTGCAGTTCCTCCTGAAGTTTGTAAACTTTCTTTACAAACCAGTCTGGGTCACGGGAGGAGATGTGCCCATTCTCCTGCCACCACTGCCAGTGAAAGACGGTCTCCTTAGTCAAAGAAGCAAAAACGGAAAGACCCTGAAAATGAAATGAGAGGCGCTCTGCAGACGGAGCAGGAGGAGGGGATGGTAGAGGGAAGGAAACAGAACGTCGGCCTAGACGGTGAAGGCTGCTGGAGACCCCCGTCTCGACGGGGCCACCTTCATGCCGGCCTGGCCCGGCCCAAGGGAAGAAGGACCGGAAGGCACAGCAGAGGGACGGACGGGCAGCTCAGGGGAGTCGCTGGAGCAAGAGGGAGAAACTAAGCTTCTGATTGGGGCCTTCAAGCGCAGACAGAGCTCACCAGAGCTCTCGTCCCTCCCGTGCTTTTGGCCTTCCTCCCTTTCCCAGCATTCATTAAGAATTCATCTACTCCAGCCTTTAGGTTCATGATTAGTCAACAACTTGTTTGGCTTTGTATGTTAACTCTCTTCTCAGCCAACAGGTTCCAGATGCTACCATGATGCCAACCTGACTTCCCTGGACAGACGACCCCACCCATGTGTCCTGGAGCCCTGCTTCCCCAGAGCCCTGCCCCACTAGGGAAAGAGAGAGGCAGGCTGGGGGATGGATCCACCTGCCAACGCCCATGTTCAGCCGGGGAAACAATGACAGAAGCCAGACCTTCCACCTTCTGCACCCCACAATGACCCTGGGTCCGTACTCCCAGAGGGATAAAGAATAGGAAAGCTGTCAGGGGAGGGGATGGGATATGGAGTTCTGGTGGTGGGAATTGTGTGGAGTTGTACCCCTCCCATTCTGTGGTTTTGTCAGTGTTTCCTTTTTATAAATAAAATAAAAAATAAAAAAAGAAGCAAAATGATAGAAGAACACAGCCACCTGGGACACTGGTCTGGCTCCTTCCAGCTGTTTCTCCCCCCCTCATCCCAGCCCTGCTCAGCTGTGGCTTATGGTGGTGCTGGGGACTGAACCTGGGTTTCTGGAAGGCAGCTATGCTCCGCACTATACCACCAACGCAACTGAACCTGGGATTCCGGAGCCTCAGGCAGGAGAGTCTGTTTGCAGAACCATGATACTGTCTCCCCAGCCCCTCAATTGGTTTCGGACCCAAGGAGCCCTCCCCGACTTGCTTTATGTCTAGAAGGAGCCTGTCCACTCTGAGGTTGGCTTCAGCCTTTTGTAAGGAAGTTCCCCTGTCATTCCCTTCCCCATATTGCCCACCCATCCCTAGAAACAAGGCTTCACAGGGAAACGTTGCTTTTCAAGAACCAGGCGGTGTTTAGTAAAGGGAGTGGGGCCGGCTCCGCAGACAGACAGGCAGCCTCAGAAAGCAGGCCATGGGCCTCCCCTCACTCCGCCGCCAGCCTCGTCTCTGCCCCTTGATGAGATACTTTTCTCTGTCTCTGCTGGCTGATAGATTCTCTTAAAAAATACACACACACAGGGCCGGGTGTTGGTGCACCTGGTTGAGCACATGTATTACAATTCACAAGGACCTGGGTTCGAGTCCCCACCTGCAGGGGGAAAGCTTTGTGAGTGGTGAAGCAGGGCTGCAGGTGTCTCTCTGTCTCTCTCCCTCTCTATCTCCCTCTCCATCTTGATTTCTGGCTGTCTCTATCCAATAAATAAAGATTAAAAAATTAAAGAAAATTAAACAACAACAACAACAACCCCCACGCACAAAGGAGTTAATAATTCCCGGGCCATGAATATTCAATGGCCCAAGGAAAAGTCAAATATTTCAGGATCGAACGTGCTGAAAAATGGCAATGACTGCTTTAGAGTCTGAACGTTTAAGCAGAGAGCAAAGAATTGAGAGCCAAGTTCACTTCTGTGTGTGAAACAATGTTCCGGGTTCAAAGCTTGGGGGCTGCTGTCCCCGCCTCTCGGGGCTCAGACTCTACTGCTCCCCCAGTGAGCTGAACATACGGCTGGTAAAAAGGAAAAGCGACCCATCTTTCCTCTCGCAAGGCAGCTAAATGAAGAGCCAATGTGCTCCTGGGGGGAGCGGCTGTGGGGCAGGGGCCTCGGGTGGGGGTCCTGGCTCAGGCTGTGGGGCAGGGGCCTCGGGTGAGGGTCCTGGCTTCTGTACTTGCTGCCTTCAGGCTCACTGACTGAACAGCAGAAGAGACTGCAGGACCGTCAGGCAGAGGGCTCAGGGGCCACAGCCCCGGTCCTGGGCCTGGGCCTGGAGAGAGGCAAGCAGTCCGTCTGTCAGCGCCACGTTATGGTGATCTCATAAAGAAACGGATTTAACCTGGCTACACTTTGCCACTGAAGTACAAGGAAGAGGCTCTCTCCTCTGGACTGAGGAAAGCCAGGTAACTGCAAAACCGCCGCGATCACTCTTCCCTCCTGAACCCTCCAATCCAATTTACTGCGCTGCTTCTCACAGCTGCTCTCCGTGGCCCGTGGACTTCGGTGAGACAGATTAGCTGGATTCCAGTATTTATGTATCTAGGGCTTGCCGCCTTCACTCAGCACTCACTCAGTGTGTTCTGACCAAACCAAGTCGGACCACTGAAACCCCACAGCCCAGCTCTCAGGGACGCCCCCGACACTGCTGAGCTCAGGGCTCCAGGAAGGGGTCAGACGTGTGCCCCATAGCTGCACGTGGGGCCACGGAGCTCAGTGACGTCAGTGCTGGAACTCTGCTCCTATGTGAGGTGGCTCTGCTGAGCATCTACAAGCCACCGTGAGGCCAGGACTGAGTCTCACTTGCTGAGTGTGGATAAGAATCTGGACATGGTGGGGACGCAGCCCAGACGCGGCTTGAGGACAACCCCTGGCTCGCTCTCTGAAGGCAGCTGCTGAGAGCCTGGGAATTCCAAGTAGGGCAGGGCTTCCAGGCCGGTGGAGGAAGAAGCACACAGGAGGGGTGAGAGTGGAACCCAGGCAGAGAATCACAAGTCACACACAGGCTGGCCACGGGCTGGAAAAAGGACAACACAGACACCAGATACGGAGAGGCTCCACCAAGTCGCAGATGCTGCCATGACACCAGCCTGACTTCCCTGGGCAGATGCCCTCACCATGTGTCCTGGAGCCTCCCCTCCCCAGAGCCCTGCCCCACTAGGGACAGACAGAGACAGGCTGGGGGTGTGGATCCACCTGCCAACACCCATGTGCAGTGGAGAAGCAATTACAGAAGCCAGAACCCCCTCTTCTGCTCCCCATAAAGATCTTTGGTCCAGACTCCCAGAGGGATAAAGAACAGGGAAGCTTCCAATGGAGGGGAGGGGACAGGGAACTCGAAAAGCCAGCGGGTTCTGCTGCAGTGAATCACTTCAAGAAGGATAGAGAAGCCAACACTCCCTCCTGTCTTTTGCTCCCATGGAGAATTCTGGCCCAGGCTCCCAGAGGACAAAGTACAGGGAAGCTTCCAATGGGGACGGGGGGGGGGGGGGGCAAAGGACTTTGTTGGTGGACACTGTGTGGCATTGTACCCCTCTTATCCTACGGTTTTGTCAATATTTTCTATGGTTTATTTTATAAATAAATAAAAAATCTAGACGTGACACTGGCTTCTTCCACCTCCCGCTCTACGGCGTCTGACTTCAGCTCCTGGGCCGCGCCACGCGTGTCACACAGTCTGGGGAAACCCATCCGTGCCCGCTTCTTTCCTTGGCAGCTTCCCGCCAGCACCCCGCCCCTCCCTGGGCAGGGAGGCTCAGAACTGCCCACCCTGCCCACCTTAGGCCCCAAAGGGTGCATGCTCTGGGCTGGGAAGACCAGGCCACGCCCCGCACACCTGGACTTCCCAGGGACACCCGCCTGGGCCCCGGAACCTCCTGCCTGTGCCACCTCTGGTTCTGGCTCTGCCCACCGGCGCCTTACACGTGTCACTGCCCCCCCGGCCCACCAGCAGAAGCGGCTCCCTGCATGCCAAGGGCCCCTCCCGCTCATAGCCCGGGTCCCTTCCCCTCGCCAGCAGCGCCCCCGTCACCCATGGCGACAAACACTCCTGATGGCACCCTGCCTGGCTCCCCGCACCCAGGCTCCGGCTGGCTGGGCATCCCCCCGGGTGCCCCTGGGCTCAGATCCGGCACAGGAAGCCCTGGGGAGCGCCCTGTCTCCCATTCCTGCAGGCCCCGTTTTCTGCCCCATTTAGCATCAGACAATTAATCACGTCCTATTTCTGGCCACCTGGGTCGGCTCTGAGAGACACGTGTCTGACTTCAGACACTTCTTTCCCGGCTCTGCTGTGGGCATTCTGCAGAGGGCAGACACAAAACTCTGATGTTCTAGGTCATAAAGATGGCGGGGAGCCTCTGAGGTTTGGGTCCTGCGACGGGAGAGGAGGCTTCCCAGCGCCAGCGCCTGTCTCCTTTCCCAGAGGGCCGCGGCTCACAGTGCAGATGCCAGCACACGGGAGCAGAGCTCGCCACCCCCCTCTCCGTGATGGCCGCCTGCAGGCCTCTCCCCCAGCCAAGGTCCTTTCCCGCCATTGTGCGCCAGGGCCCGGGGCCCTCCACCCCAGGATTCTCTGCCTTGGTGCAATACACTGTGTCTCCTTTTCAAACAGGTGTGTTCACTCTGTACGAGAAGAGGGGTGGCCAGAGCACCACTCCAGTCCATGCAGTGCCAGGACTTGAACCCGGGGCCTCAGGCACGCAGGCCCTACCAGCCTAGTTATGGCCCCATAGAGTCCCCCTGTCCTCTGCAGGAAGCACAGGGTGTGGGCGCTCACTCGGGGGTCTGACACGAGTCCTCCCTGTCCTCTGCAGGAAGCACAGGGTGTGGGCGCCCACCCGGGGGTCTGACATGAGTCCCCCTGACCTCTGCAGGAAGCACAGGGTGTGGGCGCCCACCCAGGGGTCTGACATGAGTCCCCCTGTCCTCTGCAGGAAGCACAGGGTGTGGGCGCTCACTCGGGGGTCTGACACTAGTCCCCCCTGTCCTCTGCAGGAAGCACAGGGTGTGGGCGCCCACCCGGGGGTCTGACATGAGTCCCCCCTGTCTTCTGCAGGAAGCACAGGGTGTGGGCGCCCACCCAGGGGTCTGACATGAGTCCCCCTGTCCTCTGCAGGAAGCACAGGGTGTGGGCGCCCACCCAGGGGTCTGACACGAGTCCCCCCTGACCTCTGCAGGAAGCACAGGGTGTGGGCGCCCACCCGGGGGTCTGACATGAGTCCCCCCTGTCTTCTGCAGGAAGCACAGGGTGTGGGCGCCCACCCGGGGGTCTGACACGAGTCCCCCTGTCTTCTGCAGGAAGCACAGGGTGTGGGCGCCCACCCGGGGGTCTGACACGAGTCCCCCTGTCCTCTGCAGGAAGCACAGGGTGTGGGCGCCCACCCGGGGGTCTGACACGAGTCCCCCTGTCCTCTGCAGGAAGCACAGGGTGTGGGCGCCCACCCGGGGGTCTGACACGAGTCCCCCCTGTCTTCTGCAGGAAGCACAGGGTGTGGGCGCTCACTCGGGGGTCTGACACGAGTCCTCCCTGACCTCTGCAGGAAGCACAGGGTGTGGGCGCCCACCCGGGGGTCTGACATGAGTCCCCCTGACCTCTGCAGGAAGCACAGGGTGTGGGCGCCCACCCAGGGGTCTGACACGAGTCCCCCTGTCCTCTGCAGGAAGCACAGGGTGTGGGCGCCCACCCGGGGGTCTGACACGAGTCCCCCTGACCTCTGCAGGAAGCACAGGGTGTGGGCGCCCACCCGGGGGTCTGACACGAGTCCCCCTGTCTTCTGCAGGAAGCACAGGGTGTGGGCGCCCACCCAGGGGTCTGACACGAGTCCCCCCTGACCTCTGCAGGAAGCACAGGGTGTGGGCGCCCACCCGGGGGTCTGACATGAGTCCCCCCTGTCTTCTGCAGGAAGCACAGGGTGTGGGCGCCCACCCGGGGGTCTGACACGAGTCCCCCTGTCTTCTGCAGGAAGCACAGGGTGTGGGCGCCCACCCGGGGGTCTGACACGAGTCCCCCTGTCCTCTGCAGGAAGCACAGGGTGTGGGCGCCCACCCGGGGGTCTGACACGAGTCCCCCTGTCCTCTGCAGGAAGCACAGGGTGTGGGCGCCCACCCGGGGGTCTGACACGAGTCCCCCTGTCTTCTGCAGGAAGCACAGGGTGTGGGCGCCCACCCGGGGGTCTGACACGAGTCCCCCTGTCCTCTGCAGGAAGCACAGGGTGTGGGCGCCCACCCGGGGGTCTGACACGAGTCCCCCTGTCCTCTGCAGGAAGCACAGGGTGTGGGCGCCCACCCAGGGGTCTGACATGAGTCCCCCCTGTCTTCTGCAGGAAGCACAGGGTGTGGGCGCCCACCCAGGGGTCTGACATGAGTCCCCCTGTCCTCTGCAGGAAGCACAGGGTGTGGGCGCCCACCCAGGGGTCTGACACGAGTCCCCCCTGACCTCTGCAGGAAGCACAGGGTGTGGGCGCCCACCCAGGGGTCTGACATGAGTCCCCCTGTCTTCTGCAGGAAGCACAGGGTGTGGGCGCCCACCCAGGGGTCTGACAAGAGTCCCCCTGTCCTCTGCAGGAAGCACAGGGTGTGGGCGCCCACCCAGGGGTCTGACACGAGTCCCTCCTGACCTCTGCAGGAAGCACAGGGTGTGGGAGCCCACCCGGGGGTCTGACACGAGTCCCCCCTGACCTCTGTAGGAAGCACAGGGTGTGGGCGCCCACCCGGGGTCTGACACGAGTCCCCCCTGTCCTCTGCAGGAAGCACAGGGTGTGGGCGCCCACCCGGGGGCTCTGGAGCCAGGTACTTGGCTGCATTCAGTGGCCCTGACTTGAGTTTCCCAAAATCTACTGAAAAAGGCCATGGAAAATCATCTTCGGACACCGTGAGGACCCGGGAAACAGCTCAAGGTTACAACATAGAACTTACATGCTTGAGTCCCTAGCCTGGGTTCTGTCCCTACCCTGCCACATGCTGATCTGAACAATTTCTCTTATTCTCTTCTTAAAATGTTATTAGTGATTTATTATTGATTTATAAAAGTACAAGATAACAGATGCAACTCCACATCTTTCCCACCACCAGAGTCCCGGACCCCCAGTCCCTCCACCAGAAGCTACCGCATTTCTCCTAAGGTTGCAGATGTGGGTTAACTATGATCTCTACAACTATCTGTCTGTATTTGTATAAGTTTATCAATTTTTTTCCTATGGTCCCATCTTCTCTTTGTCTCCAAGTCACACCTACACCTGTTACTACATCCAAATGTCCCTCCCTTTTCCCTCTCCCCTCTCCAGGTCCTGATGGAGTTGGGTTCAGAGCCTTCTGGTCATCTTCCTCTATCACTTTCCCCCTCTGGGAGTCTGGACCAAAATCCTTTATGGGGAGCAGAAGATGGGCATTACGGCTTCTGTGCTCTCTTGTACTCTATGTAATTATGCATTAAAAAACAAATGTTTTAAGAAGACACACTGTCAAAGCACCAGCTCCATCAACACAAGAGCCTGGGCGCTTCCAGGAGTGGGGTGGCAACAACAGGGAGTCAGAGAAGGCTTCCCACCGAGGAGAGCCAGCAGTCAGTCTCGACCACCAAGAAGAGACAGAGCTTTTGAAATAAATGTGCAAGTCAAGGGGCCGGTGAAGAAGCAGCGTTTCCGAGTTGAATATATGGAGCAGGAGCTCGGGGTGTCCACTGGGGAACAGAGTGGCCTAGATCTGGACCCTGGGCCGCGCTCACTGGCCTGCGACTTTGTCTCTTTATATGCAGAGTGCTGGCTGCTGGCTGTGTGCACGGGCTTGAGTCACCACACACCCCAGAGGGCACCAGGCACCGGGTGAGGGCACCTCCCTCTGGAGGTAGGTGGCCTCTGCTCTGCACGGAGCTCCCTTATAAACTGTCGCTGGCCAGGTACCAGGTGTGGTTCCTGAGCTGATTCCTGAGACATGAGTGAAAGGTGTCCCTTTAAGGACGCTTCTGCCCTGCTGTGGGAATGTCAGTGGGTCCAGCCTCTGTGGAGAGCAGTCTGGATAACTCTCAAAAGGCTAGAAGTGGACCTGCCCTGTGACCCTGCAATTCCTCTCCTGGGGATAGATCCTAAGGAACCCAACACACCCGTCCAGAGAGAGATCTGTGTACACCTGTGTTCATAGCAGCACAATGTGTAATAGCCAAAACCTGGAAGCCGCCCAGGTGTCCAACAACAGATGAGTGGCTGAGCAAGTTGTGGTCTAGATACACAGTGGAATACTACTCAGCTGTAAAAAATGGTGACTTCATTTTCTTCACCTCCTCTTGGATGGAGCCTGAAGGAATCATGTTAAATGAGATAAGTCAGAAAGAGAAGGATGAATATGGGATGATCTCAGTCACAGACAGAAGCTGAGAAACAGGATCAGAAGGGAAACACAGAGCAGAACCTGGACTGGAGCTGGTGTGCTGCACCAAAGTCAAGGACTCTGGGGTGGGGGAGGGTCAGGTCCTGGGACATGATGGCAGAGGACCTAGTGGGGGTTGAACTGTTATGTGGAAAACTGGGAAATGGTATGCATGTACAAACGACTGTATTTTACTGTCAACTGTAAACCGTAATCCCCCAATAAAGAAATTTTAAAAAGCTGTCCTGTGGGTGTTCTGTGCCCATGATTCCTTGCACAGGAACACAGGAGAATGTGAAGGGGCAGGGACCACTCGACAAGGTCCTGGGGTAGCACAGGGAAGCACGCCCACTGGTGTGGAGGCCTGACACATGGAATGGTGTCTGTGTGGTGCAGGGAAACTGGAACCTGGAGCACAGGGGTCAGGCAGTGGCGCACCTCGTTAAGCACACTTAGTACTAAGTGCAGGGGCTTGGGTTCAAGACCCGGCTCCCCACCTGTAGGAGGGTCGCTTCACAAGTGGTGAAGCAGGGCTGCAGGTGTCTGTCTTCCTCTCTACCCTCTATCTTCGCCCCCCTCCCAATTTCTCTGTCCTAGCCATTAAAATGAAAGAAATAGCTGCCAGGAGCAGTGGCTTTGTAGTGCAGGCACCGAGCCCCAGGCCTAACCCTGGAGGAGGGAAGAAAGAAGAAGAAGAAAGAAAGAAAGAAACGGAGCCTGGCTCTTGGAAATGGGGTGTTTCCACTAAGCCAGTGGTTAACGTAGTGAGTGGCAGAGAACCAAGAAGCGGAGTTCATTCCACTTCAGAAAGCAATTCACAAAATAAATTGCCAATCAACACAGCTCCGAGTCCGCAGCAAACTCCTCTTTGCAAGACAGAAGGAGAAGAGCTGGGGAAATGGATCACCCTCCTCCCGGCATCAATCAACCTGTTTTTGACAAGCCCTAATGGAAAGGGTTTCCCGCCTGCTCCTGTCTTCCTGCGGCTGGCTCTGCCCCCTGCTTTCTCTGCTCTTCCTGTGCTCGGAACGTTCAACCGGTCTGCCCTCCTGACGTGTCTGGTGACCCAGACCTGTGAGGCTTGCGTGGAATTCTAACCACTGGGCTGCCCGACTCTCTGTGGTTTCTCAGTGTCTCCAGCCGTCCCTGTCCCTGGTCGCTGGCATGGGAGATGGCGGCGATTCTACTGTGAGGGCCGTCAGAGAAGGAGAGGGCTGAGGGGAGGAGAGAGACGAGGGGAGAAGGAGAGAGATGAGGGGAGGAGAGGGCTGAGGGGAGAAGGAGAGAGACGAGGGGAGAAGGAGAGAGATGAGGGGAGGAGAGGGCTGAGGGGAGAAGGAGAGAGACGAGGGGAGAAGGAGAGAGATGAGGGGAGGAGAGGGCTGAGGGGAGAAGGAGAGAGACGAGGGGAGAAGGAGAGAGATGAGGGGAGGAGAGGGCTGAGGGGAGAAGGAGAGAGATGAGGGGAGAAGGAGAGAGATGAGGGGAGGAGAGGGCTGAGGGGAGAAGGAGAGAGATGAGGGGAGAAGGAGAGAGATGAGGGGAGGAGAGGGCTGAGGGGAGAAGGAGAGAGATGAGGGGAGAAGGAGAGAGATGAGGGGAGAAGGAGAGAGATGAGGGGAGGAGAGGGCTGAAGGGAGAAGGAGAGAGACGAGGGGAGAAGGAGAGAGACGAGGGGAGAAGGAGAGAGATGAGGGGAGGAGAGGGCTGAGGGGAGAAGGAGAGGGCTGAGGAACCAGCACCCCAGACTGTGGGGGACTCCATGAAGGCTCTGCTTCAGTCTTTGTCTAGAAAGGCCTCTTAGAGAATGGTGCTTGTCAGAAACTACCCTACCCATCTGTCTGGGGAGAGGTCTCAGGAGCTGAACTCTGGGCTGCCTCACATGAGCCTGTGATGTCTGTCTGCCCTGGGTGGACCTCGACCTGGAGAGTCTAGTGCGGGTCAGACAAGCAGGCAGCAATCTCCAGAAGTTCCAAGTTTAAAATCCCAGGGTTAGACATCTAGGAACCCCCTCCCCAGTCTTGTTAACAAAAACTGTAGCTTGGCAGGTCCTCCTAGGGGCCGGGGGGTCAGGGGTTTGGGGCTGGCAGCTGGGGCTGGGTGCTGAGGCTGGGGCTGGGGGCTGAGGGCTGGGGGCTGAGGGCTGGGGGCTGGGGGCTGGGGGCTGAGGGCTGGGGGCTGAGGGCTGGGGGCTGAGGGCTGGGGGCTGGGGGCTGGGGGCTGAGGGCTGGGGGCTGAGGGCTGAGGCTGGGGCTGGGGGCTGAGGGCTGGGGGCTGAGGCTGGGGCTGGGGGCTGAGGGCTGGGGGCTGAGGCTGGGGCTGGGGGCTGAGGGCTGGGGGCTGAGGCTGGGGCTGGGGGCTGAGGGCTGGGGGCTGAGGGCTGGGGGCTGGGGGCTGAGGGCTGGGGGCTGAGGGCTGGGGGCTGAGGCTGGGGGCTGGGGGCTGAGGCTGGGGCTGGGGGCTGAGGCTGGGGCTGGGGGCTGAGGGCTGGGGTTGGGGCTGGGGCTGGCGGCTGGGTGGCTGGTGGTTGGGGGATGTGGCTGGGGGGCTGGGGCTAGTGGCTGGAGGGCTTGGGGCTGAGGGCTGGGGGCTGAGGCTGGTGGCTGAGGCTGCATGTTGGGGCTGGATGTGCTGGGGCTGGGTGCTGAGTGCTGGGGTTGGGGCTGGGGCTGATAGCTGGGGGGCTGGGTCTGTGTGTTGGGCTGTGGTCTGGAGCTGGGGGCTAGTGTTGGGTGCTGAGGCTGGGTGTTGGGGCTGAGGGCTCGGGGCTGATGCTGGGGCTTTGGGCTGATGGCTGGGGCTGGGGGTTGGGGCTGGGGGCTGAGGGCTGGGGTTGGGGCTGGGGCTGGCGGCTGGGTGGTTGGTGGTTGGGGGATGGGGCTGGGGGGCTGGGGCTAGTGGCTGGAGGGCTTGGGGCTGAGGGCTGGGGTTTGAGGCTGGTGGCTGAGGCTGCATGTTGGGGCTGGAGGTGCTGGGGCTGGGTGCTGAGGGCTGGGATTGGGGCTGGGGCTGGCAGCTGGGGGGCTGGGTCTGTGTGTTGGGGCTGTGGTCTGGAGCTGGGGGCTAGTGTTGGGTGCTGAGGCTGGGTGTTGGGGCTGAGGGCTGGGGGCTGAGGGCTGGGGGCTGAGGCTGGGGCTGGGGCTGGGGGCTGAGGGCTGGGGGCTGAGGGCTGGGGGCTGAGGGCTGGGGGCTGAGGGCTGGGGGCTGAGGCTGGGGCTGGGGGCTGAGGGCTGGGGGCTGAGGGCTGGGGGCTGAGGGCTGGGGGCTGAGGGCTGGGGGCTGAGGGCTGAGGGCTGAGGGCTGGGGGCTGAGGGCTGGGGGCTGAGGCTGGGGCTGGGGGCTGAGGGCTGGGGGCTGAGGGCTGGGGGCTGAGGGCTGGGGGCTGAGGGCTGAGGGCTGGGGGCTGAGGGCTGGGGGCTGAGGGCTGGGGGCTGAGGGCTGGGGGCTGGGGGCTGGGTTCTGAGGGCTGGGGGCTGAGGGCTGGGGTTGGGGGCTGAGGCTGGGGCTGGGTGCTGAGGGCTGGGGTTGGGGCTGGGGCTGGCAGCTGGGGGGCTGGGTCTGTGTGTTGGGGCTGTGGTCTGGAGCTGGGGGCTAGTGTTGGGGGCTGAGGCTGGTTCGGGGCCAGGGTGGACCGGCAGAGAGACTGAGAGGCAGATGGTGTCCAGGGCCGGTGATAGGCCCTTGGATGCACACTTACGGCAGGAAGGAAGCTGGCCTCCAAAGGCAATTACAGAGGAGGAGATGTCACCCGAGGCAGCCTCCAGGGAGGAGTGTGGAGGAATCTTATTACCTCTCTGTCTGCCATAATCGGAGTTAATGGTTGGAGGGAAAAAGAATGGTGTGTGAAGTTTGGTGCCAGTGCAGTCTAATGTGCTTGGTGTGTTTTTATTTCAAAGGGGATAAAGGCCCAAATTTTATACTGAAAACAAATGTAAGGAATTAATTATAAAGAAGACGCCAGAGGGCCTGCAGCGTGTTCCCCGGGTGACTGATTAAACGCCTGCCTCATTTAGATGGCATAAACCCCATCTCTTGGCGGACAGCCAGCACCATTTGCCAGCGTCCACAGACTCTCCAAGAAAATGGTCCTGGTGCCAAGAAAGAGAAAAACACCACCAGCACCTGCCACAGGGTGGGACCCGGCCACGGGCCGTGGAAGCGCCAAGGTCAGCGTGGTCAAGAGCACCCGCCACTGACCAGGACAAGCCAAACGGATGAAGGTGGCCATCCCGTGGTGAAAGGGGCCTCCTGCTTCCTTCCTTCCTTCCTTCCATTTAAAATTTTTTTTAGATATGTTATTTTTGAGAGGGATTCAGAGAGACACACAGAGAGAAACACCAGAGCCCTGCCCAGCTCTGGCTGATGGTGGTGTGGGGGATTGAACCTGGGATTCACGAGCATCAGGTGTGAGACTCTGTTTGCAGAACCATTATGCTATCTCCCCCGCCCCCTTCCTTTAATTTTCAAGTATTATTTATTTATTTGAAACAGAGAGACACTGAGAGGGAGGGGGAGGTAGAGAGGCAGAGAGACACCTTCAGGTGGGGACCGGGGGCTTGAACCCGGGTTCTTGTGCACTGTGACATGTGCACTCAGCCAGGTGCGCCACCACCCGGACCCTGTTCATGGCTCCTTCTTGCTGCATGTTTGCAGGGCCCCGGGGGCGGGGGAGTTTGACTGGTCTCAGAGATCAGCTCCCTGACTCTCTGAGTGTGCAGGCTGCAGCTGGACTTTCAGAGCCAGGAAGGCACAACAGCTCCGTGACCTTCTGAGTTTTTCAGTAACACAGAAATGGCAAGGCCAGACCTGTCCTTGTTAAACGGAAGGGTTCCCCACGTGCTGCCTCCCATGGGCCCCTCCACCCTCAGCCTCCTTGTGAGGTGTGGGGTCACTTTCTGCCCCAGAGGTAACTGACTCTGCCCCGAAGAGACCTGTGCAGAGTGGCACCACTCAGGCCACCCGTCCTTGCCCCCGCACCTTCCTGTTCACGGCGGGGCTCAGGAGCCGGTGCCTAGGAGGCTGCAGGATAAGCTTCCCAGACGCAGAGTGACTGCTCCATGCTTCCGGCCGCCGCTGATGTCCAAGCTCCCACCCACATGTCACAGCTTGTCCCCTGCCCAGCACAACTGCCTCCCCCTGTTCACAAAAGGGGGTTGGTGGTGTGATATTTCTTCTTCTTTCTTTACCCAGAGCCTGGGATTGAACCTGTGACCTCTGCTACCTCAGGCATGAAGGTCTCTGCAGAACTGCGATGCTGTCTCCCCAGCCCTATGGAGACGACCTGCCCTGTCACCCCTTCCGACCCTATGGAGGCCCCTACATCCTCCCCTGGGTGTCTGTAGATGTGCAGACGCCCACCCCCCCCCCCCCTCCTTCTCTTTCTTCTAACTCTGAGTTACTTGCGGGTCGGGTGTGGGCCATAGACAGCAGGTTTTCAACTTGTTTTTCATAGAGACAGAAATTGATGGGAGGGGAAGATAGGGAGAGAGAAAGATACCCGAAGCCCTGCTTCATTGTTTGTGAAGCTTCCCCCATTGCAAGCGGAGACTGGGAGCTTGAACCTGGGTCCATGCACACTGTAACACATCATAGCACACATGTGTGACCACCCACTCCCACTCCCACTCCGATTCCTCAAGGCCCAGTGCACAGGCCCCACGGCCAGGGAAGCGCTGTGTGTCTGGTCCTGACGGGGCCCCGACGTGGTTTCAGGCCGTGCAGTAGGCGTAGTTACCAAGCAAGCTCCCAAAGGTTGGCCTGGGCACTACTGAGCGGGTGCCAGTCATTGGTATTGGAAAGCGAATACCAAAGCGAGGCCGGCCAAGTGTTCTAGCTGCTAATGAGACTGGGAACGGGAAGGGCAGGTCTGGCTCTGGCCAGAAAAACCGATTTTGGGGTCAGGAACACAGCTCAGCCAGTCGGACGCACATGTTAGCATGCACAAGGGCCTGGCCCAACCCCCGAGTGGGAGCGCCTGTGCAGGGCTAGCTTCACCAGCAGTGGTGTGGCTCTGTCTGCCTGTCTTTCTCCCCCTGCCTCTATCTGGAAAAACAAAAAGAGAAAACAATCTGTTGGGAGGTGGTGGCAGAACTGTGCAAGGATGAAGTGGGGGGAGAGAAAAGGAGAAGTGAAGACTTTTTTTTCACACCTCAGAAAATGAGAAGTGGTAGCTGAAAACAACAGCAGAAGCACAATAGGAAAGAAATGAAGACTAAACCAGTAAATTCACTTTCAAAAATTCAGATGAATATTCAGTATCTTTTTGTTCTAATGACTAGGAGGTTTGTTAGAATCCAAGAGAGAATGTGAAAGAAACAGTCATTTGTGATGGTCCTTTCAGAAAGAATGAGGGAAAGAAAAGAAAGAAGCATTGTCTTTAGCAGAACTAAAATTTACCAATAGGATGGCTTCATCAGCCGCGTCTCTGCATTTCACTGACAAACATGCACACGGCGCTGGGTGGGCCAGGCGCAGCATCCTGGCTCTGCAGAAGCCACACAGAACTTGCTCTCATCTTGCTGGGATCTTAGGCCAAGACCCGCTTTGCTCAGGGGCTCTGCCTTTCAGATCACCTTTCAGAAGGCGTTGGCCCCTAAAATACTGCAGGAGGGTATCTCGCGTCACGGGAAACCCCAACAGCAAAGAGTTCCAGTTCCCCGCTCTGGATTTTAATCTTCTCTGATGGACTGAGACGCCACCCGCTCCCCCGGCACCCGACAGCAACAGCTACTTCTGCTCTTGGCCCTCTGTAACGGTCATTCTAAAGTGACCGCCGGCTAAATGTGGTTCTGTCGGCCGAACGTGGATGCTGTCTCCTGTCAGCAGAGACCGGCCCACCAAAGGGGGCTCGGGACGTCACCACCGGCACCAGGAGTTAGCGGCCTCTGCCTGGTCTGGGGGTGGCCTTCAACTCCCACGCGTAGCCAGCTGGGCAGGCCCCAGAGCTGGGCAAGAGAAGGGCAGCTGGTCTAGACAAGGCTGAGCTTCCCGTTCTCCCAGGCCACCAGTTTGGGGCAAATTCTTCTCTGCTCTTCCCCTCAGTTCAAGCCAGAAGGAAACAAAGGCCATCCCTGAAGGGGCCTGAGGTGGCCCCTGTGATGCCACTAAACAGATTCAACGCACACGCCTAACAGTGTCGCCTTTGCTCCTGGGTCCGGGGTCTATAATTCAACCTCAGCACTTTTCCCTGAAGTGCAGATCAGATCTGCACAGTCTTTCTCACCTTGATACGAGCTTCTATCTTAGAAAACCAAAATGTCACTCTTCTCAGAAATACTCTCAAGGTTACTGTAAAAGAATGAGGCAATGAACCCCCTGCAGTATGATGAGGGCAAAAACAAAACAAACAAACAAACAAACAAAAGAATGGAGAAGAAGACCAAAGGGCTTGAATCCCAATTCCACCAGGACCCAGAATGTTTGTCACCAGGAATCTTGTTTCTGTACCATCACCGTCACTGAAAGGGAAGCCACTCTGGGAAACGTTAGGCAGTTCCCTCACCAGAGAGAAGAAAGACAGGCACTTGGAAGTAGTGATGGCTGTAGGTTTGATGCAGAAAGAAAGCGAAAGCAGGACTATAGGGGGAAAAGGACAGAAACAAATAAAGATGTGGGTACAGACAGACAGATGTGAAGTCAGCCCCCAGCTGCGGCCTTGGAGAACCACTACAGCTTCCCGTGCAGGACCTGAGGACACACGGCTCTGGTGCCGGGAAGGTTGTGGAATTAAATGATCGCCTTCTGGTTTTGCGTATCAATATCAAATCGCTAGTAAAAAATGCTGAGATGAAAGGAAAGTACACAAGGAAGAAGCCGTGGGCCAGCAGCATGGCCCTCCTGGACCCTGCACAGCTCCACCACGTGCTTGACCAGGCCGGGCCCGGCCCCCACTGCGCTGAGGGCTATCTTGGTGCTCTGCTGTTTTCTCTCCCTCCCTCTCTCTGTCTCTCTCTGCAATCTGTCAGCTTGGAGTGGCGAAGCAGTAGCAGCGATGAAAAGAAAAAAAGCTGCATGAAGAGGAAGGGAGGGAGGAGGAGACCCTAGAGGAAGCATCCGCATTTAAGGCCAAACTGGTGAGAGACGCGTCCGCGGCTCTTGTTGAAGGAGTGAGGCAAGCGTGTTCCGCCCCGGCATGGCATCCGTGCGTGTGTCTGCACGTCCGAGTGTCTGCGGGGAGGTGCTGGGCTGCTGCCCTGGGCGCCTGGACGCTGTTGCTGAGGCAGGTCGGCGACCGCCCCCTTCACCTTCACCTCCTCCCTCCTGGATCCCTGTTTCCTCAGTTTTCCAATGAAACATGTTCTCTTTGTGAATTTCCAGTGAGACTGCTCTGGCCCAGCAAATACCACGAACCCTTCTGTGCCGAGTGAAGACACAGTGTTCTGGAGCCAGTCTCGGAACCCTGCAGAAGACACGCACAGAGAGGCAGAGACACAGGCAAGCTGCGAGTGGTTGCCTATGTCTTGACGACGTGCCCCATCTCCCCGCATCCTGCTTTGACTACAGCTGGCTCTAAGCTTCGCCTTCTCCTGCGGAACTGAAAATGAAAACACATTCTGTATTTGCTCATTTCCTTACAAAACTCCAGTCGTGACCTGGGCAGCTTAAAAGAGCTGCTTTGTCACCTGACAGAATTTCCAAACCGCAGGGCCGCATGCTAGGTCCAGCCTCAAGCCGCAAGGATCCAGTTGTCTTCCTGAGACTGTTTCCTGAAACCGGGCCTGGGGGCGAGCGGCTTTCCAGAGGGGCCTGGCTTCAGGGTGAAGAGGAGCAGGACTGTGCCCACACCCGTGCCTGCTTGCCCTGGCCTGCGTCTGACTCTCACTCGACTCTGGGGACGCCATGCCTGGGTTCAGGATCCGCTTTCAGTTAAGACCCTTGAGGTGTTGGTGCTGGCTGCCCGCAGGGAGGTGGGGCCCGCAGACAGCACCTGGCCTGCAGTGCCCCCATGCTCTGGGGGAGTCCAAAGACGGCGCCAGTCCCAGCTCTTCATCAAGTCACCAGCTTCATTACTTCCCAGTTGGCTCTCCCACCAAACGTCTAAGCATTCTCCCCTTCACTTTTTTTTTCTTTTTCTTTTTTGTCTCCAGTTGCTGGGGCTCAGTTCTAGCACTATGAATCCTCTGCCCCTGGTAGCCATTTTTTCTTTCTTTCCATTTTATTGGACAGGACAGAAATTGAGAGGGGAGGAGGAGACAGAGAGGGAGAGAGACAGACAGACACCTGCAGACCTGCTTCACTGCTCATGAAGCAGACACCCTGCAGGTGGGGAGCAGGGGCTCGAACCCATGTCTTGTGCTTGGTAATCTGTGCGCTTAACCGGGTGTGCCACAGCCTGCCCCTTCACCCCCCTTTTTTAAAGTTATCTTTATTTATTTGAGAGACAACCAGAAATTGACAGGAGGGGGGTGACAGAAAGGGAGACAGAGAGACATCTGTAGCCCTGCTTCACCACTCACAAAGCTTTCCCCCACATGGGGACTGGGGGCTTGAACCTGGGCCTTTGCATTTGGTAACGTGTGCGCTTGCCAAGTGTGCCACCCTGCATGTTTCCCACAGATGGGCATCAGGCCTTCCTTTCCCCAGGAGCCCCTCTTCCTGAACTGACTCTCAGCAGAGCCACCACACCCACAAGCTGAAGCTCAGCACAAGTCCCCAGCTGCTGCATTCCCCCCCCCCCCATGCCGCACCAGTCTCAGGGCAGCCCCGGCTGGCAAATAAAGCCTTCAGGACTCAGGGGAGGGCGTGCAAGCGGGAGGTGTGGGGCTGTGGAGAGGGAAGTGGTTCACACCCAGTTAGCAAGGAGGCTGAGGAAGCGCAAGCAGACTCCACGGCCCACAGCCTCAGCTCAGAGGCTCCCGCAGGCTGCCTGGCTCTGTGAATCATCTGCTCTACTCCCTGCGCTCCTTATGGGATCCTTAGTGCCTTTTATCTGCCACGTGTTCTCCGCGGGCAGCTGGAGGCGTGACACGCTCACGTAGGCCCAGGGCTGTGAGCACAGACACGTGCCCGACTTTGAAAAGCACACCGGTCTCACTAAAAACAGACGACACACCTGCCTGCCTTCCATTGCTGCCCCGGGAACGGCCCCCACCTCTGGCCGCTGAGCGTTTCTCCTCTAAGTGGACAGACGAGGCCCTGCTGCCCAGGCAAGTCCTGAATGTGACCCTGGGCCACAGCCCCACAGCACAGGCACGGGACACGGAGGGCATGGGGTGTGTGACCCCTGACGTGCGGATACCAGGGGACGGCGGAAGTGTGGAACCGGAACTCACCAAGGACAGAGTGGAGACACCCGGAGGGTGGGGTGACAGCTGAACGTGGGGTCGTCTCCTGAAGCCCCAGTCACGCGAGCAGGTTGAGAATCACCTTCCCGGCAGCAGAGGCTGGAGTCCAGCCGGGCTCAAGACTCAAGGTCGGGACCAGAGGGCTCTGAACCCCAACTCCATCAGGAACCAAAGAAGAGAAAAAAGGGAGGACACTGGGAAGTAGTAACAGGCGTGGGTGTGACTTGGAAAGGAAGAAAAGACAGGACTATGGGGGGTGGACAAAAATGTATAAATATAGATAATCACAGGAGTCAACCCACATCGATGGCCTTGGGAGAACTACTGCCATTCCAGTGAGGGGATGAGGACACAGAACTGGCAGACACTTGTCACCAGAGATGAAAAACTGTACCATGTTCAGACGACTCACCCGTGTGTCCTGCAGCCTCCCCTCCCCAGAGCCCTGCCCCACTAGGGACAGACAGACACAGGCTGGGGGTGTGGACCCACCAGCCAACGCCCATATCCAGCGGAGAAGCAGTGACAGAAGCCAGAACTCCCACCTTCTGCTCCCCATAAAGATAATTTTTTAAGAAGTTAGAAAAAAAACTAAAAATTGTACCCATGTGTCAGCAACTTTACTAGAAATTATTAACCTTCGCTCCCATGGTTATATTAAAAAAATAAAGGCAAATGGATGTTGGATTAAAAAGTAGAAGGAGAAGAAGGAGGAGGAAGAGGAGGAGGAGACATTCTGAAGGCAAGGACTTACAGGGCAGGACCTCGAGTGAGTTCTGCCTGCCAGTGTGAGGCTGAGAGTGGAGTGCTGGGACCCAGGACTGGGCAGGTGGTGGGCAGAGGTGGGGCCAGGCCAGGACACACAGGCAGCAGAAGCACCTTGGTGCAGGGCTGAGCCTTCCCACCTCCAGGCCCCCTGGCAAAGGCAACTGGCAAAGGCAACTGGCTGCTTCTCTGTGCCCTGCACACCTCAGCCTGAGGTGAGGGGCGGGGATGTGAGCAGCCCACGTTCAGTTACAGCGACAACACCGGCCCCTCCAGTGCTGTGGGCATGAATGAACATATCCTGGAAGTCAGTTGACGCCTCTGTGAAGTCAAACATGAAGCAGGTGCCCTGGAGATAGACAAGCCAGAGAACCCAGAGGCCGCCAGCTCTCTAAGGCTGGCACTTCCCGGCTGAAGAAAGGAGGGCCAGGTCTTCCAGCCACCGAGCTGCAGATGCTGCCATGACACCACCCTGACCTCCCTGGGCAGACGCCCTCACCCACGTGTGCTCTACCGCTGAGCTGTGTCTCTTGCCTCAACAGCCAATGGCTGAATGACTGACTGAGTCAGCTCTGGCTTAGCAGAACTCTGCTTTCAGTGTTGACATTAAAGCCTCAGGAGTGCGTGGGGTGGATGAGAGAATTCAGGAGAGAGTGATCAGGAAAGGGAGTGCTTGGTGGCACTTACGCCTCCCCCCACCCCCCAACCCCCGTACCCCTGCTGACATCAACAGTCAGATAGGACTCTGTGGGGTTTCGCCTGACTAGCTGACTAGACACCAAGTCCAAGCAACTGTCAGGAACTGTCTGAAGCGCTACACAGAGAAGGCTCCATTTCTTGTTCTGTTAGGTCTAAAATTCTCAAAACAACTTTAAAAAAGGGGAGGGGGGTGGTGGCGCAGCGGGCTAAGCGCACATGACAAGCTCAAGGCCCAGCACAAGGACCGGCACAAGCATCCTGGTTCGAGCCCCTGGCTCCCCACCTGCAAGGGAGTCGCTTCACAAACGGTGAAGCAGGTCTGCAGGTGTCTGTCTTTCTCTCCCCCTCTGTCTTCCCCTCCTCTCTCCATTTCTCTGGGTTCTATCCAACAACAACAACAGCAATAACAACAATAATGATAAACAACTAGGGCAACAAAAGGGAAAAATAGCCTCCAGGAGCAGTGGATTCAGCATTGAGCCCCAGCAATAACCCTGGAGGCAAAAAAAAAGGTTATATCTCTGGTTTTCACATCACCTGTTTTTAGACCCTTCTGGTCTGCCTGCACTGACTTCTCTCTTCTGATGTTATCTCACCCTGATTCCACAGAACTGCACCTGGAAGCCCAGTCCACATTCCAGCAGACCTGCCTCTTCCCAGTGGCCCTACTCTATCTCACACACCTGACGGCCCTCGGCTGCAGAGAGACACGGGATAGTTTCCCTCCACCTGCAAGCACTCCCTCTGACCTTACAGCACCAGGAGCACAGTACCCCAAGGCTGGCTTTTCATCACAGAAGATCCCTTTCATTGCCTAGGGGTGGGCAGCCAGGTGGCTCCCTGCTGGACCCTTGGCCACCACCGTGTCTGAAGCCTCTCTCCCTGAATGTCGCCATCTGCCTGCTCATGTTCCCCTGAAGGACACGATGCTTGAGAGCTTTTTTTTTTAAAAAAAAAAAATTAAGAATACTTTTACTTATTTATTATTGGATAGAGACAGAGAGAAGTTGAGAGGGGAGGAGGAGATAGAGAGGAAGAGAGACAGAGAGACACGTGCAGCCCTGCTTCACCATTCGTGAAGCTTTCTTTCCCCCTGCAGGTGGGGAACGGAGACTTGAACCCGGGTCCTTGTGTACTTAACCAGGTGTGCCATCGCCTGACCCCCACAGCTGGTATTTCATGAAGGTTTCTGTGCATATGAGATGCATGCAGATGTGGGGGCTATCAGTTAGTGACAGTGTGAGGCCTCTAGGACATAGGAACAGAAGGGAAAGGCCGTGTTTGAAGCCTGTAGTGCCAGGAGCCGAGTGGCAGGCTCCAGCCGGCCTGGGGGGGGGGACGGGGCTGAGCCCCGAGCCTTCTCATCCCACCGGCTGCAAGACCCAAAGCAAGACAGAGCCTCTGACCCTCTGCCATGGAGGCAGCTGGGAAGCACCGGGCTGGGCTGCTCCAGACAGTTCAGGGGGGTTTGTTTGCTACGTTTTCAAAACCAAAAAAGGGGGAAGTTGAGGGGGAGGGCAGTGGGCATGTCTCAAAAGGCTGTACAGGCAGAGCAGAGTCTTCAGGTGGTGCCAGGGATGGCAGGCTTTCCTGGCCATGACCTCTCAGCTTATGTGCCTGCGTCCACATGGCAGATTAGGCTGAGTTAAAAGTCCCCGTAAGGAGCTGGGCAGTGACAGCCCCAGCTGAGCACGCACATCACCGTGCACAAGGACCCGGGTTCAAGCCCCCAGCTCCCCACCTGCAGGGGGTGCTTCACGAGTGGTGAGCAGGTTTGCAGGTGTCTGTTTCTCTCCCTCTCTCATCCATCCCCTCTCAGTTTCTCTTTGTCCTCTCAAACACACACACACACACACACACACACACACACACACACACACACACACCAGAAAAAGGAAGACTGGGCACCAGCAGTGATGGGTTCATAGTGCTAGCACTGAGCCCCAGCGACTGCCCTGGTGGAGATTAGAAGCATATCTTAAAGTCCTGATACTAAAGTCTGAGGCAAGGAAGGCCCAGCTACTGCTGCAGGTACCAAGGTGGCCGCCACACGACCGCCCTCACCGGCCGCCACCCCCCTGCAGGCATCCCGGGCTAGGCTGTGTCACAGGAAGGACAGACGGGGGACGGGCTCAGAAAGTGAATGCCTCAGAGACCAGGCGCCGGGCTCCACACAGCCCAGTGGGGTGGTGGGTTCCCTTCCTGCCTCTCCACCTGCCCGTTGGCTCCCATGGTGCCCAGGAAGAAGGACAGGGAAGTTCTGGGGAGGCTGCACTGGGGAAACACCTGTCTGGCGTGGCATGGCAGCGTAGTCTGGAGCGGTGTGGCGTTGTCTCCCTAAAGCACACAGTCTTATAGGGAAAGCATCACCCCAGTTAAAAATATCTGCCTCACTGCTGGGAGGGGTCTAGGGACTAAAGAGGCCTTTGCTTTGGGGTCCTGGGTCCCGTCAAAATTTGCCGTTTGTTGCTGGAGAGCTGGGGATAAGGAACCCTCCTGCACTGCTGGTGGGAATGTAAGTTGGTCCAACCTCTTGGAGAACAGTCTGGAAAACTCGGCTAGAAATGGACCTACCCTATGACCCTGCAATTCCTCTCCTGGGGATAGATCCTAAGGAACCCAACACACCCATCCAAAAAGATCTGTGTACACATATGTTCTTGGCAGCACAATTTGTAATAGCCAAAACCTGGAAGCAACCCAGGTGTCCAACAACAGATGAGTGGCTGAGCAAGTTGTGGTCTAGATACACAATGGAATACTACTCAGCTGTAAAAATGGTGACTTCACCGTTTGCAGCCGATCTTGGATGGACCTTGAAAAAATCATGTTGAGTGAAATAAGTCAGAAACAGAAGGATGAATATGGGATGATCTCACTCTCAGGCAGAAGTTGAAAAACAAGATCAGAAAAGAAAACACAAGTCGAACCTGAAATGGAATTGGCGTATTGCACCCAAGTAAAAGACTCTGGGGTGGGTGGGTGGGGAGAATACAGGTCCATGAAGGATGATAAATGACATAGTGGGGGTTGTATTGTTAAATGGGAAACTGGGGAATGTTATGCATGTACAAACTATTGTATTTACTATTGAATGTAAAACATTAATTCCCCAATAAAGAAATAATTAAAAAAAAAATAATAAAATAAATAAATAAATAAATAAACAAACCAATAAGTAAAATTTAGAACTTGCTAAGAGAGTAAATACAAAATACTAAGAGTTTTCAATAGATGGTCAACTTATTTTCTTCCTCTTCTGTATCTATAGAAGATGGTGGATAGTAACTAAACATCGTGGTAGTTATTTCACAATGGATAAATCATTATACAATACACTTTAATCTTACACAGAGCTGTCATTTATATCTCAATAAAACTTAAAGAAAAATTCCTGATATAATGAGATTGGCTAGGAGCTATTAGTTTTGACAGATAGGTAGTGGGTAACAGAATTCATTATACTATTCTACTTCTCTGTGTGTTTAAAACTACTTGTGCTTCGGACAGTAGCGCAAGGACTGGCATAAGGATCCTGGTTCGAGCCCCTGGTTCCCTACCTGCAGGGGAGTCACTTCACAGGCGGTGAAGCAGGTCTGCAGGTGTCTGTCTTTCTCTCCCCCTCTGTCTTCTCCTCCTCTCTCCATTTCTCTCTGTCCTATCCAACAATGATGACATCAATAACAACAACAATAATAACTACAACAACAATAAAAACAAGGGCAACAAAAGAGAAAATAAGTAAATATTTAAAAAATTTGTTCACAATCAATTTTTAAATGAATTAATTACTTTTCATTTATTTATTAATTTTTACCAGAGCACTGCTCAGCTTGTTTGTTTTTTTAAATTTTTATTTAAAAAATGAAAAACACTACAATCAATTTTTTAAGTTAAAGAAGTTCAACAAACACATCTTTGTGTTTAATAAAACTCAACAGAAAAATAAGGGTCATGTACTTTATTATAATGATAACGTCAAATGTGTCAACAGCTATTCAATAGAATGA
Source organism: Erinaceus europaeus (assembly GCF_950295315.1). Taxonomy (NCBI): domain Eukaryota; kingdom Metazoa; phylum Chordata; class Mammalia; order Eulipotyphla; family Erinaceidae; genus Erinaceus; species Erinaceus europaeus. Next base: position 101,713,675 of record NC_080173.1, read on the forward strand.
AAGAAATGGCTAGAGAACAAACAGTCATTTTTCTACTGATGGGATTTCATCTTGCCTATACAGTTTCAAATTCAAAAATCCCTATTAATGTGTATATGGAAAGGACAGAGTAGACATTTAAAAATGCTTGACAGAACTTAGACTGGATTTGGTGTGTTGCACCAAAGTAAAGGATTCTGGGGTGGGAGGAGGTGTTCAGGTCCTGGAACACGAGTGTTATGTGCAAAACCAAAAAACGTTACACACGTACCAACTACTGTATTTTAGTGTCAACTATAAACCATTACTCCACCCAACAAAGGAAAAAAATGGCTTGCAAAAAAAAAAAATTGGGGGGGGGGTGCGTGAGTGGTGGCGCACCTGGTTGAGCGCACATGTTACAGTGCACAAGGACCCGGGTCTGAGCCCCCAGTCCCCACCTGCAGGGGGACACATGTTACAGTGCACAAGGACCCGGGTTTGAGCCCCTGGTCCCCACCTGCAGGGGGAAAGCTTCACGAGTGATGAAGCAGGGCTGCAGGTGTCTCTCTGTCTCTCTCCCTCTCCGTCTCCCCTTTTCTTCCTCAATTTCTGGCTGTCTCTATCCAATAAATAAAGATAATAAAAAATTTTAAAAAGGAAAGTTGGTGGGAACTGACCTAAAGCTTGTGACCGTCCACGTTCCTACAGAGGCCTGGGGCTGGCGGCCACACCAAGACGGAGGGGGTGTTGGGCCAAGTTGTATCAGAGTCTGAGCCCCCCACTCCTACGGGCTCTGTGCTTTGTGCCTGTGCAGATGTGCTCACTTGGGGGTGGGGGCTGGAGATGTCTGGGGTGCTAAGGGCCCATTCAGAGCCTCGGCGGCTGCACGGACAGCCCTTTGTGACGGCCCGTCCTTGGTGTGGTGACAGATGGCCGTTTCAATTCCACGAGAACACACTGAGGCATTCCCACTGCAGGTGCAAGGCACTGCGGGGAGAGGGCGGCAGAGAGGGACAGAGGACAGACAGACAGCACTGTCAGGGCTGCAGCTCACCAGTGTCTAAGGCCACAGGGCCTCGGCGTCGCTCTCTGCACGGCCGGTCCCGGGAGGTCTGTGCTCCTATTGTCTCTGCCAGCACAGCCGCTCGCTTGGCTGAGGGAGCTGTGACACCTCGAGCCACTGAAGCCAGTGGGCCTGCCTGTCCTCCTCCTCCCCTGGAGGTCCGTCCTTCTGCTGCCCCCTGCAGGTGTCCTGCGGGGGGTGTCACGGGGACTGAGGACGCCCAGGGACACCCAGGCCGCCCGCTCTGGCTTCCTTCCCCACAGCCACACGGGCACCCTCACACAGGAGTCACAGCGGTGTGATGATATGTTGATTTCCGAGCGGAACTAACGTTGATTTTTGAAATTGGGTTACAGCATCCCAACACTTGAGAGTGAAATCGTCCTTGAAATGGGAAGGCTGTAAAATGACATCTAATGAGTCTGCCGAGAAAATTCCCTGAAACACAGAAACAAAAAACGTTTCTGCCTTCAGCCAGAAGGACCTCTGTACAATGGTGGATAAAAATAGCAAAGGCTTCCTATTTACTCTGGCCTCTCAGAGCTGTGTGCAGACACACAAGTGGGCCAGGATCATGAATGAGATTTTATCCCTCCGTGAAATCCTCTTATGAGAAGCATCACCAGAGGGTCTCGGTTTGACATCATCAAGTCCCAGTCAACATTCTGAGGCTGTGGAGCTCTCACCCACACAGTCACCCAGGATTTGGCTCTGAGGGGTTTAATCTGTGTTAAACAGATTCAACAGACAGACTTGGGGGGTGGAGGTGGGCAGCCCGGCCAAACTTGTTCTACAGACCAGCCATCGGCTTGGCAGAACTTGGGCTGGGAGATGTTTCACAGAGCCAGAGGCTCTTAGACTCAAAACCCTTGACAGGGCAGGTTGAGCAGGGTCTCCTGGTACAAAGTCACTTTCGGGGGGCCGGGCGGTGGCACACCGGGCTAAGTGCACACAGTACAAAGTGCAAGGATCCCGGTTCGAACCCCCAGCTCCCCATCTGCAGGGGGGACGCTTCACAACTGGTGAAGCAGGTCTGCAGGTGTCTGTCTTTCTGTTTCCCTCTCTCTCTCTCCTCTTCTCTCAATTTTTCTCTGTCTTTTCTAATAAAATGGAAAAAACAGTTGCCAAGAGCAATGGATTTTTACTGCAGGCACTGCCCCAGCAATAAAAAAAAAAAAAAAAGAAAGAAAGAAAAAGGAGCCTCCTGCACTGCTGGTGGGAATGTCTGTGGGTCCAACCCCTGTGGAGAGCAGTCTGGAGACTCTCAGAAGCTATAATTGGACCTGCCCTGTGACCCTGCAACTCCTCTCCTGGGGACAGATCCTGAGGAACCCAACACACTCATTCAAAGAGATCTGTGTGCACCTGTGTTCATAGCAGCACAATGTGTAATAGCCACAACCTGGAAGCCACCCAGGTGTCCAACAACAGATGAGTGGCTGAGCAAACTGTGGCCTAGATACACAATGGAATACTACTCGGCTATGAAAAATGGTGAATTCACCCTCTTCACCTCATCTTGGATGGAGCTTGAAGGAATCCTGTGAAGTGAGATCAGTCAGAAACAGAAGGATGAATATGGGATGATCTCACTCACAGACAGAAGCTGAGAAACAGGATTAGAAGGGGAAACACACAGCAGAACCTGGACTGGAGCTGGTGTGCTGCACCAAAGTCAAGGACTCTGGGGTGGGGATGGCGGGGGGGGGGGGGGCTCAGGTCCTGGAACAGGATGGCAGAGGAGGACCTAGTGGGGGTTGAGTTGTTATATGGAAAACTGGGAAATGTTACACATGTAACAACTATTGTATTTTATTGTGAACTGTAAACCGTTAATCCCCCAATAAAGAACTTTTTTAAAAAAGAAAGTCACACAGGTTCCAGAGGCCAGCATGACGCCGACCAGACTTCCCTGGAGTGACGACCCCACCAATGTGTCCAGGAGCCCCACTTCCCCAGAGACCCACCCTACTAGGGAAAGAGAGAGGCAGACTGGGAGTATGGACCGACCAGTCAACGCCCATGTTCAGCGGGGAAGCAATTACAGAAGCCAGACCTTCCACCTTCTGCACCCCACAATGACCCTGGGTCCATACTCCCAGAGGGATAGAGAATGGGAAGCTGTCAGGGGAGGGGATGGGATATGGAGATCGGGTGGTGGGAATTGTGTGGAGTTGTACCCCTCTTATCCTACAGTTATGTTAATGTCTCCTTTCTTAAATAATAAAAAAATAAAAAGTCACCTCTCCTGGGGAGAGAAGGCTCTAACCAGCTGGGGCTGAGTCCAGAGGCCCTGGGGCTCCCAGGGAAGTCCTTCACAACAGGACCGTCCCCTGTGGCTGGCTGCCGGGCTGCTGGAGCAAGTCAGAATCCGCCTTGCAAGTCGGACCGCAGCATCATTCTCCACCTGGGAAGAAGGTACCCAACCTCGTAGACATTACCCATTGATGTTGTGATTACTTGTTGCTAAGTAACCCCAGACATTACCAGTCAACCACAGGCAGCATCACACCTGACCTTCCCCACACAGTTAACTGACTCCTGGGGGGCGGGTGGTCGTGTACCAGTTATGCACCTGAGCAAGGCCCTGGGTTCAAGCCCCCAGTCCCCACCTGCAGTGGTGGACGCTCCATGAGTGGAGAAGTGGGTCTGAAGATGTCTCTCCCTCTAGACTGTTCTATCAATTTCTATTCTATCAATTCCTCTCTATCCTACTGAATAAAACAAGAAAAAACTGGGATAAAATGGCTGTAGTGAAAGCACCGAACCCCAGCAATAACCCTGGAGGAGAGTAAATAAACAAGTAGACAACTGTAACATCACTTCTGCACACCTCAAGGCCTGCACTGTGAGCAGGAAAACCCGCAGGGCACAGCCCAGACATCAGCTTCCTCTGCTGTAGCTTACAGACACATGTGGAGGGCCGCTGCCGAACACTCGCAGCTTACAGACGGCCTTCAGAAGTGAGCCAGGAGTCATGTTTGGAACTCCAAGAATGGACAGGCGTGAAAAGAGTCGCAGTTCAGCTGTCTGAGAGGAGAAAGCAGCCAGCACCACAGGACTGAGGGTGCCTCCATATCTGAGCGGGTCTCCGGGCAAGGGTTCCAGAAAGCCCAGCACCCACGGGCCCTCCCCCACGCAGCAGGACTCTGCCAGCCATGCCTGATGGCTGGAGTGACCGCAGGCCACTGACAGAGACTCTGTCTTCCTGGGAGGGAGAAAGTCCCTCCCCTCAGCAAGGCTCAGGGCAGGCGGGGCCCAGGGCTCTCCCCGCCTTCCACAGTGAAGCACTTCCCTATTATTTTCTGGGTGGCCGGATTACCTACAGAATGATCAAGTCACAGAGCTTCAGGGATTCTTTCCCTGCTCAGAAGTCTCTGAGTACAGGGGTTAAGCGCATGCTCCATTGCACAGGGACCCAGTTTCGAGGCCCTGGTCCCCACCTGCAGGGGGAAAGCTTCACGAGTGGTGGAGCAGGGCTGCGGGTATCTCTCTGTCTCTCTCCCTCTCTATCTCCTCCCTTCCCCTTTGATTTCTGGCTGTGTCTATCCAACAAATGAATAAAGATGAGAGAGAAATAAAAAGAGAGAAGCTTCACAAGTAGCAGGGGCTGTTTTTTTTTTTTTTTTTTTTTTTTTTAAGTCAGCAAGCAAAAAGAAGTGTTGGGTCGTAATATCAGACATCTTTGACATTTTTTCCTTTAAAAATTTCATTTAAATGAGAGAGAGAGAGATGCAGAGAGAAAGACAAGAGACCAGAGCCCTGCTGAACTGTAGCTGATGGTGGTGCTGCCCAGAGAGGAGCCTGGCTGCCCAGAGAGGAGCCTGGCTGCCCAGAGAGGAGCATGGCTGCCCAGAGAGGAGCCTGGCTGCCCAGAGAGGAGCCTGGCTGCCCAGAGAGGAGCCTGGCTGCCCAGAAGTCCAGGGTGGCGCAGGTCACTGGTGCCTGCCGGGCTGCAGGCCTCTCTCTCTCTCTTTCCCTCCCTCCCTGTCTCTGCTCCCACCCACTGAGCTTCTCTTGTCTCTACCCAATAATAAACAAACAAGACGAAATGCAACAAGTCTTGCTAGGTCACAAACAAACAAAAAACCAGAACCAGAACAGTATGCCTGCCACCAAACACCACAGTACCCGCTCTTCTGGCTCCCCGCGCGACGTCCCCCCAACAAGAAGTGGGAAGCCCCTCTGGAGAGAGATTCCTGCACAAGCCTCAGCCCTCGGCCGGCCTGCGAGTCACCCATCAACCTGCCTTGGTGGCGCCCAGGTGGTCTTTGTGTGGAGGATGAGGTGCGCAGGTCTGAGCAGAATCCACCGCGGAGGGCCAGAGAGGGCTCAGCTCTGAGGCCCTGTGGACGGGAGGGCAGCGTCCCAGGTGGGGCGTTTGACGAGGCGGCACCTGGTTCAGAGGGGCCACAGAGGGCCTGCTCTCCCGCTACACCTGCAGGTCCTCACGGATGCTGGTGCCAGCCGCCCCACTGAGTGCGTGCCCTCCTCACCCCTCACCCCTGCACTGCTGATGAAGCGGACCTGCGGCAGGTGGAGAGCAGGGGCTCGGACCTGGGTCCTGGTGCTTTGCACTGTGCGCACTTAGCCGACGCACCACCGCCCAGCCCCTGCCCTGCCATTTCTTTTTCAGGAAGCCAGCAGTGCTGGAGGGTGTGCCCTGCCCCCTTGGGTAAGAGAACAGAAAGTGGCAGAGGCTGCTGATGAGGGGGGTGACGGAGCCTGAGTGGCGGGTGGGAGCCACGGCAGACGCTCAGCAGCTGCAGGACAGCTCTGCACTCCAGGGAGCCGGCAACATCCGGGGTGCGGAGGAAGGACGCGGCTCCCAGCCCACCCCCCCACATAGGGACACGGCCCCCAGAGCCCACCCACCACACCCACCCCACATAGGGACACGGCCCCCGGAGCCCACCCACCACACCCACCCCACATAGGGACACGGCCCCCAGAGCCCACCTACCACACCCACCCTCCACATAAGGACACAGCCCCCTGGAGCCCACCCACCCCCCACATAAGGACACGGCCCCTGGAGCCCACCCACCCCCCACATAAGGACACGGCCCCTGGAGCCCACCCACCCCCCACATAAGGACACGGCCCCTGGAGCCCACCCACCCCCCACATAAGGACACGGCCCCTGGAGCCCACCCACCCCCCACATAAGGACACGGCCCCTGGAGCCCACCCACCCCCCACATAAGGACATGGCCCCTGGAGCCCACCCACCCCCCATATAAGGACACAGCCCCTGGAGCCCAGCCACCCACCACACCCTGCCCTCACACCTAGGAGCTGACCCTCCACATCCGTAGAAGAATCTGCCTTCTGTCCAGGGTGCAGACCACCTACTGACACTGTCACGTCAGCGGCCTGCCGTGCGCCCTGCGTCAGCGACTCAGACCTGGTGAACAGGCCCAGTGCTCGGGGCCCACGCACTCAGCCTCCTCCTCACCGACCCTGTGGCCTGCCCCCTCCAGCGCGGTGTGGTGCCTTGCTGCTCCACCACCTAGCCCTCAGTTCCCACTTTCTCTTATCAAATACTCAGTTCTCTCTGGTACCCACCACAGCCCCTAGACAAGCCAACCTCTCCACCTCTAGCTCCTTTCACGGAGTCAAGGTCTTAGACTCTAAGAGTCACCTCTACCTAGTCGCTAGGTCTCAGAGTCTCTCTAAGAGTTAGACTATCTTCCTTGCCCGTGATGGGCTCAGGAACAAGCCTGCACCAAACAACTCTTGGCCAAGGGTCTGGTTGAGGAGAGGACACACGTCTGGGTCAGTGGGACTTGATGCTGAGGAGTTATTCTGATGCAGTCTCTGCCCCCAGGTTTTACCACGCCCCGCGAAATCCTAGCGGTGCCCCCTTCAACCAATCCTGCCCCCACACGTCGCCCCTGGTTGTCGCCCAATAAAAGCTCTCTCACTTCCCTCCCGTTCTCTCTCTGGGCTCTCTCTCTCTCGCAACACCCTCTCCTTCTTGCCCGGTGGTGAGGTAGTGGGGACAGCCATTGTCGGCTGACTCCACGTGGCCTGGGCCACCCCCCTGATCCTATAATAAAGATTCGTGTACCCCACTTGTCCGGACCTCCTCCCCCTCTCTCTCTTCAACCGACAGGGACTGAAGCAGGAGTTTTCTAGGAGTGTCTGCTCCAGGTGGCCTCTCTCCCCTGGGCGAGACTGACTTCCTTTGGCAGCTGTCACCCATGGTGGTCAGGCCAGACGCCTTGCTTCTAGTCTGAGTAGCAGCACACCCACCGCTGGCTCTGCAGCCAAGGAAGCCCTTTGGTCGGCTTTCTTTGTATGCTGTTAAGGGCCCAGAGGATCAAGAAGAGAGCATCCAAGGGCACACAACTACAATTCCCCAGACGTTCACATGTTGCCAATTCTGAGGGTCAAATCGGACTTGACAGACATTTGAAGCTTCCTCTGTAGGTATTCTTGATTCTGTCCCTGCCCTTCTCTGCCCTCAAGCTACCACAGCCTGATGTCGGCAGGGGCCCTCTCTCCACGTTAGCCATTACATTCTGTCTGTGTGAGGCTGGGCTGCCCGTTATCTTCACTTATGACCTGTGTGATCTATCCTGTGCAGTCCAACCTGACATACACGGAGAAACATGTGTTGCATACAGGCACCCGGTACTAGTCAACAGCTCTGCTAACCAAACTCTTTTATGTTTTCCGACATTGGCCCCTGGCATGTTAACTGATGCTCTGAACTGCAGTGATTAAATGCACTGTAAAGTTATCTACTTGGGGTGGGGCTGGGGGGTAGACCGCATAACGGATCTGCAAGAAGACACTCATGCCTGAGGCTCTGACGTCTCAGGGCAAATCCCCACACCAGCTGAGCTGAGCAGCACGCTGGTCTCTCTCTGTATCTCCCTTTCATTCAAATAATATATATATTAAAAGTCAGAGGGACCAGGTGGTGGTGCACCTGGCTGAGTGCACACATCACAGTGCACAAGGACCCGGGTTCAAGCCCCTGACCCCCACCTGCAGGGGGAAGACTTCACAAGTGCTGAAGCAGGGCTGCAGGTGTCTGTCTGTCTGTCTCCCTCTCTATCTCCCTTTCTCTCTCCCTTTCTGTCTCTATCTGGTAATAAAGAAATAAATTTTTTTTTGAAATGCCAGCATTTTTCATGTAGTAAGATGAGCACCTTGGCCATTCCCCATCTCCCTGTCAGGCGCGCTGCCCCCCGGGGGAGTCTCTCTCTGGGGAAGCCCAGGACCGACTCTGCTTCCATGCATCCCCGCAGGGCCAGCTCTGCAGACTGTGGCAGCGACTCTGCTGGCTGTGCCTTTGGGGCTTCCCTGTCCTCCCCTGGCTGCTCACCGAGCGTCTTTCTGGACGTCCCCTCACTCGGGCTCTTCCTCTGTGGCTGGGGGCCGGTCTCTCACTGGATCTAAGGGCTCTGCTGGGTGGGGGCACCGCTGGGCTCTGCAGAGCCAAGTGTCTCCTTCCAGTGAGCTCTTGCTGGCTTTTGTTCCCACTTTTTTTTTTTTTAATTTTTCCCCTTTTGTTGCCCTTGTTGTTTATCATTGTTATTGTTATTGATGTCATTGTTGTTGGATAGGCAGAGGAAAAGGAGAGAGGAAGGGAAGACAGAGAGGGGGAGAGAAAGAGAGACACCTGCAGACCTGCTTCACCACCTGTGAATCGAACCCCCTGCAGGTGGGGAGCCGGGGGCTCGAACCGGGATCCTTAAGTCAGCCCGTGCACTTTCCACCATGTGCGCTTAAGCCGCTGTGCTACTGCCCAGTCCTCCTGTTCTCACCTCCTTAGAACGTTCCTACCTAATGTGGTTCACTTGAATCGTGAGGTGGTGAAAGTCGGCGTCCTTCCCTCTGGCCAGACCTGTGTTCTTTTGTGTCTTTATTGGGGGCTCCTTCCTTCCCCCAAGTCATAAAGTTGTTTGTTTTTCTTCTAAAACTTTATCTTACACATTTAGGTCTGAGATCCATATGGGATTTATTTTGGTTGGAGATGTGAGAAAGCTATTTAAGTTTCTATCTTCCTGGATGAGACATCTGGAATGCCCGCACCTCTGAGATGTAACTGGTGCACACCCGGGTCAGACAGGCAGGATCAGAGGTCCAAAACAGCACGTCTACAAAATGGAGTCACTTGTGCCAAGCACTGTGCCACCAAGCCTGAACTGAGCCACAGGCTTGACTCTCCTTGAAATGGCATCTTCAACCAGTGAGTGAGGAGTTGTCTAAGGCAGGGGTGGGAGACACCTGGCCCATAAGCCACCTTCAGGCTGTGAAATCACTTGGTCTGGCCCTGCCAAGGCAACCCAGAGCTTTAGTCAAGCCACAGTACATGCTAATCTTCAGACTGATCATTATGACCCATGAATGATGTTATAAATATCTCAACGGTCCTTAGGAGAAAAAACTTTCCCACCTGATCTGGTGGGCCCTGGCTGGCTGACAGGCCCCTGCCCACCCTCTAAGGCAAGAAACCTCACCATAACCAGCCAGCTCCCCACCCCAACCTATATCACCTCTCGGTTCTTGGCCCGCCCAGTTTCCATCTGTACGGCTCCCTGGAGGGTCTTCTTGTCTGCTGTACTCTGAGACTGGCATCTACTCAATTTGAATCCCATTTTGCTCGGAGCTCTTAACTCTCTCCTGGGCCTCTGTCCGGCCTTTCCCGCACATTATCCTGAGAACTGTCCATGATGAAGCCCCGTGCGGGGAACCTGGCTTGTCTTCTGTCTCAGCTTTTCTGGTCCTTTCCTCTCCCCCTCTGAGTTTTGGGGCCATAAATTTACTAAGATCCACCACGGACAATTTTTATCAAAGTTTTGATTTAGATTGTACCGAACTCTTAGTTGATTTGGTAGGAAACATACCGTCTCTGCAGATTAGTAACCTCCATTTGTTCTTTTTTGTCATCAATCAAGCTTCAAAGCTATTCTCACTCACACACATTTCACACTTATGGGGTGAGACTTAGGATGACCTTCCTGCTCGGGAGATGAGAGGTCACCCCTCAGGGGGACACGAGGTGGCACCGTGGCCTCATGTCCACTTAGCTGATGAGACCTGCAGCACCAGGCACAGGGCTGGGGTTGCCACAAGGCCGACTCTGGGAATGGGCCCATCTGTCAGAGCAGCACAGACAAGATGTGCGATGTGCTGTCACTTCTCCAAGTCACAGACTGTATGTTTTCTAGCCTGTCCACATCATCTCCAGAGAAAAGGACCCAGAAGGAGGTTCCCTGAGGGGTGGTGGACAAGATGAGGACAAGAGCAGAGCTAAGAAATACATGTTCACGATTTAAAAAGAAACAAAACAGAGTATACAATGCGATTCTCCTCACACACCACTTCACTTTTCTAGAGAGTGGAAAGGTCTAGAATAAATGCTGTTTTGACAATCAGGGAAGTGGGGCTTTCTCAGAACTCGAGACACAGGCCTGCCCTCTGACCCGGCAAGTCCTCTCTCAGGATATTTGCAAAGGCAACAAGTTCCCCATCTGAAAGGACCCGTGCGCCCCTGTGCTCCCAGCTGTTACAGCTGTTACAGCCCAGACTGGCAGCAACCCAGATGCCCAGCAACAGATGAGTGGCTGGGAAAGCTGTGGTCTAGATACAGGATGGAATACTACTCAACTGTTAAAAGCAAGTATTTCCTTTTCTTCATCTTGGGTGGAGCGTGAAGTGAGATCAGCCGAGGAGAGAAGGCTGAATCCCAGATGATCTCACCCATACGTTAAGTGGAACTCAAGAAACAAGGACAGAAAGGGGAAAAGACCAAGTAAAGCTTAGACTGGGGGTGGCGTATCTCACTAAAGCGAAGGACTCTGGGGAAGGAGGGAGAGAAAGGATGGGGGGATGGGGCGTGGGGATCCTGACACATGACGGCGGTGAGGAGCTGAACTGGGTGGAGAACGTTCTGCAGACACTTACTATGGGGGGAGTGAGGGATGGCACCCACCTGCCAACAAATGTACAATTAACTATGAACCCCCTAATAAAATGTGAAAAAAACACAAAGGAAGAACAGGAAGGGCACACTGAGTGAAGCGCATTTTTAAAACAGACTCTAACACCAAGGCAGCAGTGAGCCGCCTTCCCAGGACCCGACCTCACCAGGGAAAAAACGGGCTGGAAGCCGCTCCCTTGTCCTGCGTCGGAACTAGGCCTCCTGCCCGGGGCCGCTCTGCCTGTGCTTGGCAGCCAAGCCGGAGACAAGCTGCTGACTGGTTTCCACCAGCTTCTGCCCTCGAGCTGCGTCTCTTCTTGGCTCCAGCACTGAGGGAAGCCTGCGCCCGTGGGCAGGGCCGTGCGGTGGCGGGTGGCAGCACTGTGCAAAGTGTGCAAGGAGACCAGCGAGTCACAGTGACAGCTCCCTGCCGGCGAGGAATGTGACCAGGAGAGCGGACACGCATCGGCCCCCCGCCTCAGCGGACATGGGGAAGACGCAGCCATCTGAGGCCTCCTGACTGGACAAAGACTGGCGGCGTTTAACCAGCCAGGAGAAAACCCTCAGCAACAGCTACTGCAGAGGCTGCAGCCAGACGGGTCCGTCCCCTCCTGCCGCCTCTCTCCTGTCTGTCGGGGGCGACTGACTTCTGTGTGCAGTCTCAGTTTGCTTATGAGAAACCAGCCGGCCAGGGGCAGCACGGTGGTTCTGAGAACACGTCCATGCTTCTCGTTCCAAGGTCCCCAGGTCAGTTCCCAGCTCCATCATGAACTAAAACAGAGTGGTGATTCACTTTTTCTTTAAGGTAATAATAAAATAGTAAACAAAAGGAAGAAGGAAGAGGAGGAGGAGGAGAAATGATCACTATATCGGCACCTCCACCACAGGGTGAACAAGGCGGTAAACAGCATAATCTCTGGGAAGCCCCTGCACCTGGTGCAGGTTCAGCTGGCCGCTATGTGTGCAGGAGGCCTGTGAGGAGGGGGCCTGGTGTGTGGGGTGGAGGGGGGCTGGCGTGCAGGGGGGGAGAGGCCTGGTGTGTGTGTGGGTCTCGGATGCAGAGGCCTGGTGTGCAGGGGGTGGGGGGGCTGTGTGGAGGGGCCTGTTGTGTGGGGGGTCCTGGTATGCAGAGGTCTGGTGTGCGGGGGGGGGGGGGGGGCGGGCTGGTGTGCAGGGGGCCTGGTGTGTGTGTGGGCCTGGTGTGCGGGGGACCTAGTGTGCAGAGGCCTGGTGTGTGGTGGGCCTGGTGTGCGGGGGACCTAGTGTGCAGAGGCCTGGTGTGTGGTGGGCCTGGTGTGCGGGGGACCTAGTGTGCAGAGGCCTGGTGTGTGGTGGACCTGGTGTGCGGGGGACCTAGTGTGCAGAGGCCTGGTGTGCAGAGGCCTAGCACAGAGGCGGGGCAAGGGGACACTCTCAGTACCACATAATGGTGGAACAATGCTTTCTCTCTCTCTCTCTCTGTCAACAACCTCAATACTTTTTTTTAAATTTAAGAACCCTGGTAACTGTTTCTGCACACAAACAAATTAAAACAACATTAATTTGGAGAAAAACAGGCAAAGGGTGTCTGAGTGTGTCATAACACAGGCGTGGCCGTGTTTTAAATCACACACTGCAGACCCGGGCGTCTGTCTCACTGTGTGCACAAGGCGCCTCTTCCTTCTTCAGGGACAGGGTGGTGTGGCGCTCAGACTCAGGTAAGGCTTGTTAGCATCGATGTCGACAGAACCACTATTCACTCTGGGGAAGAACAGAGACCCCGGGAACAGCCAGTGGTGAGTGAACAATGAGATGAATGCAGGTACTTGTGCACAGGGAGATACTGTTTATCTACTAAAATCACATTTTCAGGGAGTGTTTAATGTCATGAGAACATGCTCAAAATAAAATAAAACTTGGAGAGAACACAGGCTATGAGGCTGCGTGGTGCCACTCCACTGGACGGCCCGAGGCTGGGCCTCAGACAGGCGTCAGACAGGACAGACCCGTCCTCCCTGGGGCACGGCGGCAGGTGGTGTTTTTTTTTTTTTTTCCTCGATACTTTTCTTCTGTTTCTAAATTGTCTAAAATGAACATGTATTATTTCTGAGTCAGAGAAAAAAAACTCAGCAAGAAGTCGATGCCTGTCATACAGCACTTAGGAAAAGTGGGGAGATGCAGACAATAACTTGGGTTCACCTGCGTATCAGATGTCAGGCTCAGGAAAAAAAAAAAAACTAGTATAGTCATGGGCCTACTAGCTAGCTACAAAAACGGAAACCCCCAACTCTTCATCTGCACTATTCCAGCCTTTAGGTTCATGATTGGTCAACAATTTGTTTAGCTTTGTATGTTAACTCTCTTTTCAGCCACCAGGTTCCAGATGCCAGCAGGATGCGACCAGACTTCCCTGGACAGACGACCCCACCAATGTGTCCTGGAGCTCAGCTTCCCCAGAGCCCTGCCCCACTAGGGAAAGAGAGAGGCAGGCTGGGAGTATGGATCCACCTGCCAACACCCATGTTCAGCGGGGAAGCAATGACAGAAGCCAGACCTTCCACCTTCTGCATCCCACAGTGACCCTGGGTCCATGTTCCCAGAGGGATAAAGAATAGGAAAGCTATCAGGGGAGGGGGTGGGATACAGAGCTCTGGGGGTGGGAACTGTGTGGAGTTGTGCCCCTCTTATCCTATGGTTTTTGTCAGAGTTTCCTTTTAATAAAAAAAATTAAAAGAAGAAGAAGAGGGAGAGGGAGGGGAGGGGGAGGGGGAGGGGAAGGAAGGGGAAGGGAAGGGAAAAGGGAAGGAGGAGGAGGAGAAGAACGGGGGAGTGAAGGGAATAAGACCATTCGATGCAACTGTGCTCCCACAAGGCTGTGTGGCGGGGTTATAGACAAAGAAAGAAAGAAAGAGACAAAACCCCTCACCACCAGAGAAGCAGCCTGTGCGGGGCGCCAGGCCCTCCGGCAGAGCGCAGGCTCACGCTGCCACACACAGGACACAGGCTCCAGGCTCGGCCGCAGCAGGGAGGTTCCCCAGGCGTGAGGCAGCGTCTGCTCCTTCCTCTGCCTCTCCCTCCCTGTCTTCCAGCTTCTACTCAGGGGGAAGATGAGGAAAAGACTGCTGAACCCCAAAGATAAGCCCTGTGTCAACAAAGAAAAGTAGCTACAGCTTTTGGCTTCACCCTGAGAGAAATGGGACGTGAGGTTTCAAAAAAATTAAAAATCATCAACCAAAACCCTATGATAGCATTCAAACACTTGGTGTAGGAAACGAGGGGAGAGAAAAACCTTCAGGATCATGTCAGAATTCCAGTTCTGGGGCTGAGGTGGTACATCTGTTGAGCACACACATCACGGTGCACAAGGACCCAGTGTCCCAGGTTCGAGCCCCCAGTCCCCACCTGCAGGGGGAAGCTTTGTGAGTGGCGAGCGGGGCTGTGGGTGTCTCTCTCCCTCTCTGTCTCTCCCTCCTGCTCAGCTTTTCTCTGTCTCTATCCAATGAAATAAATATTAAAACACACTTTTAGGGGGTCGGGCAGTGGCGCAGTGGGTTAAGCGCATGTGGCGCAAAGCGCAGGGACCGGTGTAAGGATCCCGGTTCGAGCCCCCGGCTCCCCACCTGCAGGGGAGTCGCTTCCCAGGCGGTGAAGCAGGTCTGCAGGTGTCTGTCTTTCTCTCCTCCTCTCTGTCTTCCCCTCCTCTCTCCATTTCTCTCTGTCCTATCCAACAATGAATTGCGTCAACAAGGGCAATAATAATAACCACAACGAAGCTACAACAAGGGCAACAAAAGGGGGGAAAAATGGCCTCTAGGAGCGGTGGATTCATGGTGCAGGCACCGAGCTCAGCAATAACCCTGGAGGAGGAAATAATAATAATAATAATAAAATAAAAAAAAAAACACTTTTAGTCCTTACGGCACAAGTCCAGCTTGTCAGCGAGCAAGATCTTACTTCTACCAGCCCGTTTTCTGTGATGCAGCTGAGACCCACTCAGGACCTGCCTTCTGGTTCTGTCATCACTATTCATCACAGCGGCATTTTGTAAAGCAAGATGCTGTCTGATGTGTGACAAGGACCCCAGGTCTCTTTTGTTTATTTTAAAATGATGAACAACTAGCATTTATTTCCAGAGAAGCAGGACTGACTGAATCCCTGAGGCAGGAAGTCTCCACTGTGGGGATGCTTCCACTCCCATCTTCCATCTTAAAAGAAAAATGGAAATAGATCATCTTTGGTTATTGGTCTTTGTCTGGAGATGTCTCATGTTCCTGAGGCCTTCCTCAGCAAGCCCCACGGAAGAATTCAGAGAGGCAGGGCACCGGCACACCCTGTGAGCACACGTAGTACTAAGCACAAGGACCCGCGCAAGGGTCCGGGTTCGAGCCCTGCTCCCTCTGCAGGGAGGGCGCTTCACGTGTAGCAAAGCAGGGTCTGAGGTGTCTGTCTGTCTCCCTTTCCTCTCTCTATTTCTCTCTGTCCTATCCAATAAAATGGAAAAAGAAAAAAGAAGGATCTCAGATGAGAAGCTTGGTGTGTGTGTCCTTCTGCACCCTGCCTGCCACCATGTTGTTCCAGAAACACGTCAGAGACTGTCTACAGCCTGCCTCCCCCAAGACAGAGAAGCCTCTCCATTAGTCTCTGGCTCTTGGTGGTCCTGTCCCCGGTCGTCTCTTAGGTTGGGTTTCTCCTCCCCAGGGACGCTCACAGACGCTCGGGAGCTCTGGATGTCCTAGGTAAAGAAGCCCAAGGAAGCCTCCAGCTCCGGGCCTGGCTGCGGGTGCTCAGGGCAGGAGTCTCTCTAGAGGCTCCTCAGGGCCAGCTCCGAAGCCCTGGCCGCAGCCCGTCTCCTGGGAAGTGCTCTCCAGCTGCAGGAGTATTAAAGGTCCCCCAGAAACAGCAGAAAGCCCAGACACAGTTCCCTCCATGGACGGCACACACATCTACACACTGGGTCAAGAAAGTCAGGACATCAGTCTCACACGCGTCTCAGCACCTAGATCAACGGGCCCTCAGGACATGTCTGTCTCCTTGTCTTGTTATGTTTTGCCGCCAGGGTTTTGCTGGGGCTCGGTGCTGGCACTACAAATCCACTGCTCCTGGCGGGCAGTTTTTCCATTTTTTATTGGACAGGACAGAGAGAAATTGAGAGTGGAGGGAGAGACAGAGGGGGACAGACAGACATCTGCACGTGAAACGTCCCCTCTGCAAGTGGGGAGCGGGGGGATTGAACCTGGGTCCTGGCGCTCAGTACTACGTGCACTCCACTGGGTGTGCCACTGCACACCCCTCCCCCAAGATATATTTGTTAGAGGAAGGAAGGAGACGGGACTGAAAGACCCTTTCCGGCTGATGACGTGGGGCCTGCTGAAGGCCAAGAGGGAAGCTATCAGGAGAGAACTCCTAGCAGCCCAGGACCTGTGGGCAGAGGGCGCCTGCATCTGGGTTGGGGAGCAGAAACGGCTTGGGAGGCAGGCGCTGCCAGCTCAGAGTCTGTCCTCTCACTTCACAGTTCCCAGGGTCCTTTCCCACACTCAGTTCCTGCCAACAAACCTGTGAACTAGCTGCTATTACACCCTTCTCAGGGGTGTGGGAACTCAAGCAAGGAGAAGTGTCCCTGGCAGGCTGCCAGCATGGTCACCAGCACGGCTGTGACCACGTGGGAACCCACGCCCTCGCCTCAGGTTTGGGGCAGGACGGCCTGGAAATCTGGATTGATAGAAGCAGTCCCAGTGGTTGTAAATAGCTGTCTCCTGCTAGGAGACATTGTGAGCGGCCACAACGGAGGGAGCTTGTCCAGATAGACCCTCGCCTTCTTAGGTCTGTCTCCTCACTTTCCTCGCTGCACCCCCGCCCTGGTTGACTCTGACTGCTTTCACCCACTGAGTCTGTGAAGCCAGCTCCCAGCCATCACCCTGGGGATCCACCCTGGGAGCCACGCCAACAGGCACACTCACGGCTAGCCTGAGCCCGCCTGCTCTGTCTCTTGCCGTCACTGCGCAGGCCTGTGAGCCTCGTTCACTCTACAGTGGAGGCAACGTGACTTCTGCAGTGATATCACAAGGCATGGATGGCTTTTAGAACGGCTCCGTGCACGGATGAAGACTCAAACGGAGGGGCTGGGCGGTGGCATCTGGCTGAGCGCACACATTACTGGGCACAAGGGCCTGGGTTCCAGCCCATGGTCCCCACCTGCTGAGGGAAAGCTTTGTGTGTGGTGAAACAGAGCTGCAGTTGTCTCTCTATCTCCCCACCCCCTCTTGACTTCTGACTGTCTCTATTCAATAAACAGATAAAGATAATAAAAAATTAAAAAGATTCAAATGGAAGTGGGGCAAGAAGTCAACCATTTCACAAGCAACTTTCTCAACACCGTGCAGGGTGGAGCCCCTTCCTCCTGTTGGAAGTGGACAGGGGATCACGAGCTGCCGCTCCCTGTTCGGGCCCCACGTCGGGCGCCAGATGCCGGGAGAGTCTGAGGGTGCTTCTTCCCGAGCATGTGCTCCCTGGGTTGGAGAGAACTCGACTGGAGCCGACCTAGGCTGCTGCATGGGAGGGGGTCAGGAACTCGTGTTGGGCTAGCGTCGCAGGAGAGAGACTCTGGGAGCCGGAAGGTGATTCAATGTGTGTTTAATCAGAAGAGCATCTGTATTTATACTCGCCAAGAAGGAAATAGTAGGGTGGAAAACAGGGTGTGACGTAGAGAGGGTGGAGTAAAAAGAGCGCAAACTAGTGGTGGAAAACAGGGTGTGACTAGGAGAGGGGGCGGAGCAAAAAGAGTGTGAACCAGTGGGGTTAAACCAGTGCCCTGCAGGCAGGGCGGGTCTCACACAAAACAACGATTATGTAAATAGACCACAGCCTTAAGCAATGCAGCAGAAGGGGTCTTAGAAGCAGAATTAGAAGCAGACCAACAACGAGGGATGCACTTGAATCAGTTACCCACGGCCCGTGGTCGTGCTGTGTGTTCACACCCAGGCTGAGCTACTGGTGACTTTGCGCTCCTAATCTGACAGTCAGAACTAATGGCTTCACCTTCCTGCACTCCTGCTTCTCCTCACTTGTAGGCTTTTTAGAGACGTGAAAACACGGCTTAAGAAGACAGACAATGTGTCAGATGGCAATACTGGACAGACTTCTCCCTGGCTGGAGCTTGGAAGCACAAGGTTGTCTCCTCAAATAGGACAGAGGAGGGACTCGCAGGTAAACTGGGACGGCAAAGTCTGGGAGAGACGAGGAGCCGGACAGAGTCACAAAAGGTCTTTAGACGGCATGCAGACCATCCTCAGAAGCTGCCAAGGCTTTGCTTCCTGCCATCTGCACAGCTGCCCACGGCACTGCACAGGGTGTGTGCTCTCTCTGCTTCCTGCCATCTGCACAGCTGCCCACGGCACTGCACAGGGTGTGTGTGCTCTCTCTGCTTTGCTTCCTGCCATATGCACAGCCGACCACGGCACTGCACAGGGTGTGTGTGCTCTCTCTGCTTTGCTTCCTGCCATCTGCACAGCTGCCCACGGCACTGCACAGGGTGTGTGCTCTCTCTGCTTCCTGCCATCTGCACAGCTGCCCACGGCACTGCACAGGGTGTGTGTGCTCTCTCTGCTTTGCTTCCTGCCATCTGCACAGCTGCCCACGGCACTGCACAGGGTGTGTGTGCTCTCTCTGCTTTGCTTCCTGCCATCTGCACAGCCGACCACGGCACTGCACAGGGTGTGTGTGCTCTCTCTGCTTTGCTTCCTGCCATCTGCACAGCTGCCCACGGCACTGCACAGGGTGTGTGCTCTCTCTGCTTCCTGCCATCTGCACAGCTGCCCACGGCACTGCACAGGGTGTGTGTGCTCTCTCTGCTCTGCTTCCTGCCATATGCACAGCTGCCCACGGCACTGCACAGGGTGTGTGCTCTCTCTGCTTCCTGCCATCTGCAGAGCTGCCCACGGCACTGCACAGGGTGTGTGCTCTCTCTGCTTCCTGCCATCTGCACAGCTGCCCATGGCACTGCACAGGGTGTGTGCTCTCTCTGCTCTGCTTCCTGCCATATGCACAGCTGCCCACGGCACTGCACAGGGTGTGTGCTCTCTCTGCTCTGCTTCCTGCCATCTGCACAGCCGACCACGGCACTGCACAGGGTGTGTGCTCTCTCTGCTTCCTGCCATCTGCACAGCTGCCCATGGCACTGCACAGGGTGTGTGCTCTCTCTGCTCTGCTTCCTGCCATCTGCACAGCTGCCCACGGCACTGCACAGGGTGTGTGCTCTCTCTGCTCTGCTTCCTGCCATCTGCACAGCCGACCACGGCACTGCACAGGGTGTGTGCTCTCTCTGCTTCCTGCCATCTGCACAGCTGCCCACGGCACTGCACAGGGTGTGTGCTCTCTCTGCTCTGCTTCCTGCCATCTGCACAGCTGCCCACAGCACTGCACAGGGTGTGTGTGCTCTGCTTTGGTGGAAGAAAGATGAAAAACTTGCCTTCGGAATACCAGGCGAGATGGGTTTTAATAAGTAGGAAAACAGCAGGACCATGAAGCAGCTCTTAGAAAGAGCGTCGAGGAAGGGATCTCGGGGGAGAAAGAGACTCTTCTGCAGTACTGGGCAACAGGCTTCTTAGTCCCAGAGGGCTGAAGAGGCTCAAATGGAGAAAGAAAATTATTTTAAGCTGATCTTTTCTGGGCCTGATGGCATCCGCAGGAGATGGGAAATGGCTGTTTTAGTTACTTATGCTCAGCACACACCCTCAGACTATCAGAATGGAAGCACCAATCTGAAGATCTCATTCTCCAAGGGTGACTTCATATGAGATCCAGAGTGAGGACTCCAAAAATGACTTATCCCACATCTATTAAAAAAAAAAAAAAAAGGCCTATCTTTTCAAAGGAAGGGCCGGCTAGAAAAGAGACTTTCTTTTCCCCCATGAGCCATTTGGCCTGGTGCTTTTAACGCTTGTCTTTGTACCGTCAACAACGTATGATTCAGAGCGGCCCCTGGCCTCCTCCTTGGTGTCCCCAGCCCCGGTGTGTGGACAGGAGAAGCTTCCATCAAGCTATCAGCCCCACCCAGAGAAGGGTGCTGGCTGCAGGAGTCTGTCCTGCTCTGTCTGTCACAGCGGCTGACCCCAGGTCGCTCACCCACCCTGGGGGCTGAGAGAGAGGACCGCTTCTGTTCAACACAGTCTGCATGGAAAACAGCTGAAAACTCAAACACTGAATTACGGCCACTCCTCAGTTGTGTGCAGGGAACCAGCCATCTGCACACGAGACATGCACATACACACACATGCACACACACTCACACATGCAGGGAAACACACATGCTGGTAACACGCGCGCGCGCACACGCGCGCGCGCACACACACACACACACAGAAAGAGACAGTTAAACACATGGATTTTCACCCCCTCCACGGAAGGGCGTTAGACTGACTGCACCCACAGTGGGTGGAAGGGAGGGTCCCTGGGAATCACCGGGGTGGCCAAGACCGTGAGCCTGGCCCAGCCAGCCTCATTGGGGCCCAATGAATGGAGACCGTCTCTGGCAGTGCAGAATGACTCAGGCCACCCATCACGCCAGCAGCTCTAAGTGGGCACAGGGAGTGGCCCTCCGGCTCTCCAGGTGGGTGGGTGTCAGGGCCTGACAGACAGACAGTGTCTGTGCTTCTTCCCTCCTCAAGACAGCTGCCTGGCAGGCAGGCACCATGCTATATGGGGAAGGACTGTCGGCGACGGGTCTGAGTGCCCAGAACACAAGGAGCCTGGCGGTGCCCCGGGCAGGAGGGTGAGAATCGCTCAGGGAGGAGGAGAGCCCAGGGTGGCCGGCATTTCTCTCAGCGCCTCCATGTTCTCTGGCTTCACAGGAGCGGGGAGCAGACGAAATGGAGCTCTCCTCTGTTCAGCAGCGCGGAAGCAGACAAGTCCTGCCCAGCTCCGCTGCACCTCAAGTCTAGTCCTTCTCCGTAACTGCTATAGAGGGAATCCTCTGGGGCCCGGTGTGGCGCACCTGGCTGGGGGCACCTGTCCCCATGCACAGGGACCCGGGCCCCGCCTGCAGGGGGAGCTCTGTGAGCAGTGAAGCAGGGCAGCAGGTGTCTCTCTGTCTCCCTGTCACCTCTTTTCCTCTCAATTTCTCTCTGTCTCTATCCAATAAATTAAAAAAAGATAATCAAAAAATAAATCAAAAAAGTAAAAGACTCCTCATACCTGTTACCTGCCGAGTGCTTGCTGGGAGCTGGGTGTCCTGGCACCAGGAACATGCCCTCAGCGAGCTGGCAGTTAACCCTCAAAGTGGGCACCAGGATGCCGGGAGAACTGGGGTGGCTGAAGAGGGCTCTGGGCATTTATCCGGCCCTCAGGACAGGGCAGGGTGGTGCAGAAGCCCCCCCAGGAGCCCTTACATGGGGACAGGGAACAAACGGTGAATCTGAAGCGTCAGGGGTGCCCGTGGGGTAGCCCCCTCATCAGAAGTGAAATGGACTAATGCCAAGCTGCTCTGGGAGAGTCAACAGAGTGGAAGAAGATGCAGGGACAGAAGGACTTAAGAGGGGGACAGATGGAGACCATATGCAAAGCTGTTCCCAAGTAGAGCCAGGAGAGCGTGGCTGCAGGGAGGCGACCAAACTGGCCTCGGGGGCGGTGCCGGCTGTGTGGCCTGGCCAGGCCTGTTTCCCCCGTGCGACAACCCCCAAGTGTTCACTGTGGATCCACCACAAGGTTCTCAAAAGGAGCCCGTCTCTACATTCTGCTGACCCCGAATCCATGGGCAGTCGCCCCTGAGTTGAGTCTAGTTGGAAAGGTCACAGAGGCTCCCGCTCCACCTTCAGCAGGGCTCCCCGGAAGCACTGCCCAGGAGGGACGCGGCAGGGGCAGGGGCACCGGGCAGAGCAGGAAGTTGGGGAAGCCTGGGCAGGTGGCACAGGGCTGACTGGGTGTCCTGAGGACAGTCCACGTGACCCACCGGAATGGGTGTTGTGCTGGGGGGGCAGGCTCAGGACTCACAGGTGACAAGCCCTCCACACTTCCTCAGCTGCCCACGCCGGGGCAGAGTGGGGCTCCAGTCTGCACCTGGTGCTCTGGTCTCTCTCACAAGAATAACTCTTAAAGAATAAACGGAGGAGGTGGAGGAGGAGGAGGAGGAGATGGAAGAGGTGGAAGAGGAGGAGGAGAAAGACAAGAAGAGTAGGAAGAAGACAATGACGGGGCAGGTGGCAGCACACCTGGGCAAGCACAGATAGTACTAAGGGCAAAGACCCCCGGCTTCCCACCTGCAGGGATCATCACAGGCGGGCGGTGAAGCAGGGCTGCAGCTGTTGATCTTTCTCTCCCCTCTCTGTCTTCCCCTCCTCTCTCTCCATTTCTCTCTGTCCTATCCAACAACGAAGACATCAATAACAACAATAATAACTACAACAACAATAAAAAAAACAAGGGCAACAAAAGGGAAAATAAATAAATAAAAATATTTTTAAAAGGATCATCGTCTCTCCTTCTAAAATAATAATAGAATAAAAACTGGACAGGGCAGGTGGTGTCACCCACGGGCAAGGCCCCAAGTTCACTCCTTGGTACCAGGTTAAGAGCTGAAGCTCACCTCTGAGTTGTGCCGCCAGGCTTGGCACCCCGTCTTGGCCACACCGTTGCAGACACTCTGGCGGCACCACTCTGGGTGGGCAGGAGAAATCCTACAGGGCGGAGACACAGAGAGCTCACGCAAGGCAGACAGACCTTCCATAATACGCACAGGTCACCGGCCAGAACAGCACCGTGTTTGGGGCAAAGTCTGAATGAAGAGCAAGGCCTTTCCTCTCTACGTCTGCTGGAAACCAGTTCCCAGGGCCCGCTGGGGCTGCCCAGAGTCATTCTTCATTTATGCTAAGGTGTGCCGGGGACAGCAACATCGGCCAGTCTTCTGGGGCAGCCAAATAGGCCAGTGACCTAAAATAAAGGGCTTCAAATATGTGGATCACACAAAGAAGAAACCACTACGGCACTGGACCATCTCCCTGGAGCTCAGCTCTGCGCACCTCTGCAATATCCAACATCCAGGGACACAGGAGCTGTGGTTCTCTGGGGGAGGAGGGGGTGATGGTGTTGATGTCAGAATGACAGTGATCAAAGGAGCCCAGAGACAATCTGGAACAATGTCGGCTCCAAGTCAAGCTGGGGTTTCCATCAAAGGCTGACCCTGCCACCGTGGGCTGGTGACTTTGTGCCGTCTCACTGCTCAGAGGACCGGAGACGTCTTACATGTTGGCCGGGGCGCCCCAGTTCCAGCATACAGCAGAGTGGCCCCTACAGCCACTCACACTCTGTCCTGCTTTGAAGCCACTTTTAAACACAGAGGACGGACAGGGTGCTCGGACAGGCATCTGCACAAACAGTCCCCTCGCTTCCTGGCAGTCCCGTTTCTAACATCATATGGTCGACGGCACCGCGTGGTGGGAATGACTTCTGCCTCTTGATTCAGCGCGAAGCAGCCAGGACACAGTATCCCTGGTGCCCAGAACATATGTTCACAGTGAACAGCTCCCCCTCCATCATTTATGAAGTCAAGGAAAACACATTTCCAGTGAACCCTCCTGCCATTTAAGGTGGGTGTGGTCTCAAAGATTCCCTACATGGACATTCCACGTGCTACTCATCCTCAGGACAGAAATCTAAACAGTCCAAGAACAGCCGGACCGCTCGTTAATGCCCAAGAGTTTATGGTAGAGAAAAGGCTACATTCTAGATTAAAAACCAAAAAAACCAGAGCACCGGTGAGTGACCTGAAAGGTTACAGTCAGAGTGGAAATTTGAAAACAATTCTTTATACTCTTTGAATGAACTTCAAGGAAAACACAAAGACCCCCAACACCCACACCCACACCCACACACTTGGATGGGTTACTAGCCAATAACTGTGTGTGTGCGTGTGCGTACCTGTGTGCATGTGTGTGCTTGCCTGTATGTGTGTGTGTACATGTGTGCATTCCTGTATGTGTGTACCTGTGTGCACGTGTGTGCATGCCTGCATGTGCGTGTGTAGATGTGTGTGCCTGTGTGCATGCCTGTATGTGTGTGTACATGTGTGCACGTGTGCGCATACCTGTATGTGCATGTGTACCTGTGTGTATGCCTGTATGTGTGTACCTGTGTGCACGTGTGTGCATGCCTGTATATGTGTGTGCCTATGTGCATGCCTGCATGTGTGTGCACCTGTGTGTACCTGTGTTCATGCCTATATTTGTGTGTACATGTGTGCATGCCTCTGTGTGTGTGTGTGTACATGTGTGTGCAAGAAAAATGCACAGGAGCACAACAGAATTCAGACCCTGAGTAAAACACTCTGTCCACCACAATCCTCTCTGGGGATTCAGTGCCAACGCCAACGGCCAGAAACAAAAGGCCACACAGAGACAGAGCCACTAGCAGAATGGGGGGGTGAGGGGGGCTTAGTCTCCATTCACTCAGAGCCCCTACTGCACAGATAACACCTTTGGGGGGAGCCAGTCTAGCTGCTTCACGCCCCCCCCCCCCCGCCCCGTCCCCACAGGTTTCTGCTCACCCCGTCCCGCAGGCCACACTAAGTGCATCAGTGCCACATCTCGTGGCTGCGAATCCCCTCTGGCTGTCACCCACCAGCGCCACTGCTCAGACAATGACAACATGCCAGCTACGACAGACACCAAGATGCACCGAATGCCCCGGAGCTGAACGGCCACCGCCTTGTGGCTCCTGCGGCCCTCACAGCATCTTCAGCATCAGCTCAGTGGCAGCCTCCCCGCAGACAACAAGGCCGTGCAGGTTCCTGTGGCAGACGTGCATGGGGAGGATGTTGGTATACTTCATGTCTACTGGAGCCCCGAGCTTAAACAACAGGAGGAGAATCACACGGCCAAGCAAGGACTCTGCCCTTGAGCCAGTCACTGCAGCCCAAACACCACGTCAGAGAGGAGCCCTCGGCCCCTCGCACGCTCGCGATGTGTGAGATATCAGCCAGGGTGCTTTCTTCCCAGCTCCTCTGAGACACAGGCACTGCCTTATTCTCTCCCTGATGGCCGTTGACTCCAGCCAAGGATCAGACCACGTCTCTGGCCATGGCGGGCATGGTCACGTACGGAGTGTGTGGCATAACTCTGGGAGTTCACGACATTCGGAGTGGGACATTCGGAGTGATGGAGGCCGGGTGAGCAGAACACACACTAAGTTTGCAGAGGGCAGATCCCCTGACGAGACACTGAACGGCAGCCATGCCTCCGTGGTCTCTTCCCTCTGAAGGCACACAGAGCATGCCGCCCGCCCCCCTCCCCGAGTTTAAGATAAACACCCTACATCACTGTAGGACTCTTGGCTTCCACAGCTTTTTAAGTACGGAATCTAGAAACAGATTTGCCTGTGTCTGGAAAGACCTTTTTATTAAACGCTTACGGGCTTAAAAATATCTTCAAAAACAATTCAACTTGGATGGGGTTTCCCCCCGGCTGGGTTTTCTATAGGGCAGGACAAGGGCCGAAGTCAGCAGCACAGCCCAGGTCATGTCATCACCGAGGCGCTGGGAACCCAGCTAGGTCTGCTGCAGGGACCCGGCGTGAGAGTCCCAGCGCACAAGCACACTCAGACGCGGCTCCTGCCCCGGCACTGGGCAGGTGAGCCTCAGAGGTCTTTCCTTCCTTTCTTAACGAAGAGACAGCAGCTGGACAAGTGGGGGAAGTACTCGAGCTGGAGCGTGAAGGACCCAGAAAGTGTGGCGGGGTCACGTCTCCCCACCCAGCACCGCACTGAAGGCAGCATCTGTCTCCACACAACTGGGTGGGGACAGGCCAGCTGCCTTGTCACAGAGGTGACATCCCCCCGGGGACAGCCCCATACAGGAGCTCTTGACACGCCCCAGAACTAGCTACTTGTCCAGTGGGGCTTCTGAGCCAGTCGTGTGCTGTGTTTATGATCACTGGCCATCAGTTCTGTGACTCCCTGCTGGAGGATGGTGGGCACAAGCCAGGGGACTGGCTTTCCCTGAGACACAGAAGTGGAAGGTCAGTCTGGAGGGAGATGCCGTAGGGAGGTGGCTCACCACCTTTGTCTTTCATCTCAGAGACCAGCACGCCAGCTGGGAAGGCAGGCAGGCGGCTCCCTGATTCTAGGAGTCCCTTGCTGCTGAGATAAAACACATTTCAGACGCCAATCAATGAATCAGAGCACGCCAGCCGCCGGGCAGGATGACGGAATATATGTGGGTGCCAGCCTGGGGAGGGAGCCCTGCGGCCGGGAGCAGCCTCAGCCTTTGCTGTGGTCCTGGATGGTGCCCTGCAGTGGCCCCCAGAACACACCATCTGCCAGCAAGACAGGAGGCCCAGCCGGCGGGCGGGCGGGCGGGCGGCTGCGGAGGGGCCGTGGGCAGCTGGGTGAGGGAGCGAGGACAGACGGACGGCCTGATGTTGGGCCCGGGCTCAGCCTTTGGTCCACCTGCCCTGCCGGGCCCAACTCTGCTACTTACCCAGGGCGGCCTTGGCTGCAGATGCTAATGGCTCCGTTAGGTGGAAGAGAAACCTTTTTGTCTTAGGAAAATTCCAAGCTTCGGGGTGGGTGAGCAGAGCAGCAGAGTCCTACCCCACCCGCCACCTCCACACTCCTCAGCCCCTCACCTTGCAGAAGCTGGGGGCCAAAAATCAATCCAGAGCCGGGCACAGGCAGACAAAGACTTCACCCCAGAAAGAAGAGAAAGCGCCCTCCACAGGGGGCTTCCCCCAGATCCCTGCAGGGCACCCCAGGCACAGCAGTCCTCAGTCCTCAGGCTGTCCCAGGAGCCTCCATCAACACTCGCCCCCTGAGCCAGAGCAGACATCACCTGCAGCCTCCGGGCCTGGCCCCAGCTACAGCTACCACCAGGAAGGGGCAACCCCAAACACATTCCTGATTCGGCCCAGGAAGAGCCTTCAATGAACCCAGGGCTGGGGGCGAAGACGGGAGGGAGGAGGAAGGAGGGAGGGAAGGAGGGGAGGGAGGAGGGGAGAGAAGACAGGCTGGGAAGGGAAGGAACAGGAGGGAGGGAAGTGAGAGGGCATGGAGAGGGAGGGTCAGGCTCCTGGTTAATATAACCAGCTCCTGCTGCTCTCAGTTGGGGGAGATAACCCCGGGGAGCATCTCAGGAATCCTTCACGTCTCTGCTCCTCCGGTCTGCCTGCACCCCACTCGGAGCCGGAGACACCCAGTGCAGCTGTGCTAGCTAGCTCCTCTTCCCGGGGTCTCAGTCCCGGCTGGCCAGATCACCCAGGCACCTGCCACCCAGTCACCTGTCACCTGCTGGCTGAGCCACCCCACCCGACAGACTAACGTCGGAACCTGGAGTTCAACTCGGGAACTCGAGCACTTGGAAACTGGTGATAAAGAAATAGCTGTGATGCACAAGGGGACACTTGGCCTCCAACTACTGGAAACGGGGGGTGGGGGGTCAAAACCAACCAATTATTTCAATAAAGGTCAAAACCGACCTTGATTTCTCTGGTGTCCTCAGGCCTTGGTCCTGAAAGGGCCCTTGGAGGTAAAAGACTGTCCTGTCTCGGCATTCAGTGCTTTAAAGAAGCTCCCTTTTCTATTTCTCAGCACTCATGACCATACTTTGCTCAAAAGGAACACAAACTGCTGTTCCGTGACTGTGACCCTGAAGCAGACAGACTGGCCTCACGGCAGCTCCATCAGACAGCACCGTGACCACAGACGCTGCAGCAAGGGCACAGGCAGAGGAAGGTCCAGTCTCGCGGGCACCTTGGCCTGGCTGCTGCTCCTCCCCCCCCCCCCCAGGCTGCCTGTCGCTTGGAGCCAGCACCAGGAATGAGCGGCTCCTGGAAGCCTTTTTTTCTATTTATTGGATAGGACAGAGAGAAACTGAGAGAGGAGGGGGAGATAGAGAGGGAGAGACAGAGAGACACCCGCAGACCTGCTTCACCGCCTGTGGGGCAACCTCCTGCAGGTGGGGACTGGGGGACTCGAACCCTGATCCTTGCACTCAGCACTACGTGCACCTGACAGGGCGTTCCACCACCTGGTCCCGCTTCTTCAAGTCCTTACTCACTCTCCATCTGTTGCTCCGTGCAGGTCAGAATAAAAATGTCAAGTTGCAAAGCACAAGGACCAGCTTAAGGATCCCGGTTTGAGCCCCCGGCTCCCCACCTGCAGGGGAGTCGCTTCACAGGCGGTGAAGCAGGTCTGCAGGTGTCTGTCTTTCTCTCCCCCTCTCTGTCTTCCCCTCCTCTCTCCATTTCTCTCTGTCCTCTCCAACAACGACGACATCAATAACCACAACAAGGGCAAAACAACAAGGGCAACAAAAGGGAATAAATAAATTAATAAATATCTAAAAAAAAATGTCAGAAGGTTTCAGAGCTAGGGGCTTTCACAGAGAGAGCCACATGTTTCACAACAGCCCGTATCCGTGTTCCTCTCCTTTTTAAAGAACAGACCGTGTCTTCTAATGACCAGCTGCAAACGTTCAAGGGGAAGCTCTTAGCCGCCGCAGGACACCCTGTGTGAAATGTGCTCTACCTGCATCACTGACAGGCCCTCCTGCAAATGCCAGTCAGCTGGGGCACAGACAGCCTTCCACACAGATCCGCTCGGAGCAGCTGCGCTGAGCGTGTCAGTCCTGGGAGGTGAGGGTGGCAGGAGCAGCGGAGCAGGGTGGGGCGGAGGGGAGGCCCCTATGGCTTCTCCTCCTCTCTGCAGAGAAACACTGCAGCTGCTTTCTTGGTTTCATCCAAAGAATGAAAAATGACATTAATTCTTCCAAGACGAACGCAAGCAAATGGCGTTGTTGTCTCTCTCCCTCCTCTCACTCTGCAGCGTCACG
Source organism: Erinaceus europaeus (assembly GCF_950295315.1). Lineage (NCBI taxonomy): Eukaryota > Metazoa > Chordata > Mammalia > Eulipotyphla > Erinaceidae > Erinaceus > Erinaceus europaeus. The sequence continues at coordinate 101,742,427 of NC_080173.1, forward strand.
GAAAGGCAGCGATGGACCCCGGTCCAGGTGCAGGGCTTGGCTCCGTGAGCACAGCCCCCAGACAGCACGGGGGCGGGGGGGGGGATGCCTCGCTCTCTCAGCTCCCTGCTCATCTTCCCAGATGCAGTCAGACTGCTGAGAACTAGCTCTCCCCCAGCTGACCCAGCTGACCCAGCTGACCCAGCTGACCCAGCTGAGAGGCTCTTCTCACCAAGACAGGGCCAGGGAGCCCTTGTGGGCAGTTTCAGGAAATCAATAGCCAAGACACACAAGGCTCCTCCTTCAGCCCCAGGGAAGTACAGGTCAGCTTAAGAAAATCAGGCGAGGAAGGCACAGTTGTGGAGATGGGAAAAAATACCACATGCACACACACAAAAAAAGCAGAAAGAGACTGAGCCCCCGGAAGACGCAGTCCTTCAGATCAATGTGAAGCAAGGCAAGGAGACGGCCGAGACTGTGGGTGTTTGGGGCTGAAACAGCCTTCAAAGTACCCACTGCAGACAAAGCCGCCGGCTGCATTGTTCTCACTTTCGGGCTGTGCGGGTCTCTGGAAAACAGCGCGCGGGCAGGGGCAGCACGCAGGCTCTGACCTGCTGGCTCTGGACAAGACAGAAAGCACTCTGTCTGTCAGTCCTCAGCCCCCGCACCCTCCAAAGCTTTGGGCCACTTGCCTGATGCCCCAGAAAGAAGAAGAGAAAAAAGATGAGGAAGTCAATTCATGTCCAGTGCTCTCAGATCTTGTCAGGATCCCAGGCTGTTAGGGAGTCCCACGCTCTGAAGGCTCCTGCACTTCCTTATCTGCTTTCCTGAGGCGGGAGCCCCTGGAGACGCCCACATCAGACCGGCTCCCACACCCATCCCTGAGCAGCCTCCAGGAGGCCTGGGGTGGCCGAGGAGGAAGGGCCGGGGACACGTGCCTCCCCCTCCCGGCTCACACGCCTACACCCTCTGAGCTGGTGATGGACAGCTCACTCAACCAAGGCAGAGCAGACTGCCAGGCTGTGGGTGGCTGGGTGGCTGGGTAGGTGGGGTAGGATGCGTGCATTTCTGATTGGCGTTTCACGTTCATGCTGTGCTTACTTCAACACTAAAACCCATTTGCATTCTCTATGTGCACAGCCAGCTCTCAGAAGCACATCTGAGGACGCTTTTTCCTGCTTCCCTGTCAGGACTGGAATTCAAAATCTGCAGTGGCTGATTAGCTTGCTAGTTTTTTTTTAAAAAAATGAATTGCACTTAAAAAAAATCCCTCTCTGTTGGGTAACTGATTTCTAACTCAGACTTTGAGAAGTGGTGGGGTTTTTCCCTGTGTGACACCTAGCCAGAGAACTTCTTGTGACTGTGGACTAGCTCCCCTGATTTCTATGATGAAACATCTGCACTGACAGACTAGCTTCTGCATTTGTAAGAAGGGCTTCATAAATTTGTGTTTCTACACACAACTATGATGGGTTAGCTAAAAGTCTGGACTGAGTTTCCTTTAGATGCCATAAAGTGTACCCAGTATTCCACGGGGCAGAGGATTAATAGAAGAATTAATAGTCTTTTGAAGAGAGTAGAAATCTAACCAGGTAGAAAATATATTCCATCCCTATTTCCAAGATGAAAACCACTGCTCATTATTCTTGTGATGCTATTAGGAGAAAGTCCTCACTGACTGAAGAAAAGAGGGAAAAAAAACTTGCTGTATCTTCTATGAACAACTGTTTAGAGAAGAAATAAAAGAACTATATTACTGTTCATTTGGGAGAATAAATACTGACTGTCAGCAATTTTGAAGTTGGTACTTAACACCATTTTAAGTGGAGTGTAGAGGGATTCTCTTTCAATTCTAAAGGGGCTTGCAAACCTCACCATTGTGGGTCAGGGAGATTGCTCAGCTCGTGAATGAGTGGGACCCCCACACGCCTAAGAGGCCAGCATGCTCCGCACAGCTGTGTGTTCTGCAGTGCTCTGGCTCCTCTCTCTCTCTCTCTCTCCGCCATATAAATCTTCATCAAAATAAAACTCTAGAAAAACACAGAGCACAGACTACAGGACCCAGCTTGAGATATCAGACGCACAGACTGTTTCTTGTACTGATGAGGGCTACACAAGAAGCCCTCTTACAATGTTGGGAAGACTTTCACAGCTCAAATGACTCGCAGCCATTTTAAGAGTCTCAGCTTTTTGTCGCCCCGTTTGAAATGCCTTTGGTCCTACATAGACCCGAATCCCCATTCACTACATCACAGGACAGGCTCCTTTTTTCCTTCTGGGGGTTGTCACTGGTCCTGAAGAGAGAAACCCTTCGTTATTTTTTTCCCCAGCAGGGCCAAGTAGAAAGTTCCAGAGGCACTGGCCCACTCCTATAAAATGGGGCTATGGCAGGGTGGTCCCAGCCTCGAGAAGCTGCGGTTGACTGGTGGCCAGGAGGGTGGGCAAGAGGTGGGGAGCCCTGTGACTGTTAGCAGGGGCTCCGTGGAGGAGGCCGGACCCCTCTGGACAGCTCCCCTCACAGCCAAAGCCCTGGTCCCTGCCAAGCTCCATTCCCTGGGCTGTTTCTTGCCAGGAGCTCATCTCTCTTGTCTGAGCCCCAGGGCCCTGGGTGGCCACTAGAAGTCACAGGACGGTGATCAGCAAGGTCCACACGACCCTCAGAGTCACGAGTCACTGAAGACAGCGAAGTCTCAGTGCTGGGGAGGAAAACACAGGAGACCAGGCTGGGTGGTGGCTGTCACCATGAGCAAGGACCCGGGTTCAAGCCCCCAGTCCCCACCTGCAGGGGGTAAGCTTTGTGAGTGGTGAAGCAGGGCTCTAGGTCTGTCTCTCTGTCTCCCCGTTCCGTCTCAGTTTCTGACTGTCTCTATCCAAATATAAAGATAATAAAAAATAAATTAAAAAAGGAAAATACAGCGGACCCCAAACCAGTGCAGGGAGCCGCTGTGCCTCCCTCTTGACTGCGGGTTCCATGACACGTCCGTGTGCCCGTCCCCTCTCCAGAGCTCACTGCTCTCTCTCGGAAGCAACCTTCCCTCCCACCTCCTCAGGGGCTAACACGCTTCCCCGCTGAGCCAGGCAGTGTTGCTTTTTAAAAATTCAAGCCCATGGCTGGAAAGATAGCTGAGTGGACAGTAAGTCTGCTTTGTCAAGGGCACAACCCGGGTTCGAGCCTGTGTCCCTGCCACACTGGAGGAAGCTGCAGTGCTGTGGTTTCTTTCCTTCTTCCTTCCTCCCTCCGTCATTGAAGAAAAAAAAAAAAAAGTCAGCCTAGGGCCCGGCAGTGGTGCACCGGGTTGAGCACACAGGTTACAGTGCACAAGGACCGGGGTTGGAGAGGGTGTGGGGTCAAAGGACCCTCCTGCACTGCTGGTGGGAATGTCAGTGGGTCCAACCTCTGTTGAGAACAGTCTGGAGAACTCTCAGAAGGCTAGAAATGGACCTGTCCTGTGACCCTGCAATTCCTCTCCTGGGGATATATCCTAAGGAACCCAACACACCCATCCAAAAAGATCTGTGTCCACATATGTTCTTGGCAGCACAATGTGTAACAGCCAAAACCTGGAAGCAACCCAGGTGTCCAACAACAGATGAGTGGCTGAGCAAGTTGTGGCCTAGATACACAATGGAACACTACTCAGCTCTATCTTCCACTTCCTCTCAATATCTGGCTGTCTCTATCAAATAAAGATAATGAAAACTGGGGGCTGGGCGGTGGAGCATCTGGTCAAGGACCCACACAAGGCTCCGAGTTCAAGCCCCTGGTCCCCACCTGCAGGGAGGAAGCCTCACAAACAGTGAAGCAGGTCTGCAGGTGTCTCTCTGTCTCTCTTCCTCTCTGTCTCCCCCTCGTCTCTCAATTTCTCTCTGTCCTGCCCAATAAAATGAAAAAAAATGGCCGCCAGGAATAGTGGATTCATAGTGCTGACATCAAGCCTCAGTGATAACTCTGGAGAGAAAGAAAGAAAGAAAGAAAGAAAGAAAGAAAGAAAGAAAGAAAGGGAGAGAGGATGGACTAAGCAAACCTCTGTTGGTCCCACTTGTTGGCTAGGCTGTTACTCTTCCTCCTGGAGTCCCTGCCGCAAGCCCCAGGAGCACAGGCTGGGTGCCTGGTCGCTGCCAGAGATGGGAGGAGGGGTGTGTGTGTGGAGGGCAGCAGGGGCGGCTTCTTGCACCGCACCACCCAGACCCAGGCCCTGAGGTCCCAGCAGGCCCTGCCTGCAGCCTCTCCCACCCACCCTGACAGGGACTGTCAGGCCAAGTGAGGCTCTGACAGGCGGAGGTGAGCCTCCCAGAGAGTCCTGCTCACTCTCCACAGGGCCAGGAGGAGGAAGACAGAGAGAGCTCAGGGGACTGGGAGGAGGACACGCTCAGGTCTCTGCTTCTGAAGGCCACTCTGGACGCACATGGTGAGGGGCAGGGCCAGGGGCAGGGTCCACAGACAGCAGACCCGCTGGAGGCTAAGGGCGTCTGGGGAGGGGATGGCGGCCTTTGCCCGGTGGCAGCTCTCGGGTAGGGAGACACGGTGCTAATGGTGAAGTTTGGAGCTTTGAACGCTAGTCGGCTGGGGATTTGAAAAAAACACCTGCATCCTTTGCCCTGCGGGGAGACATCTGGAGCAGGCGAGGCTGGGAGGGGCCCTGAGCCGCACCCCTTCCGACACACAATGGCCCAAAGCCTCTGCATCTTGGCATGTGGAATCTGAATATGTCAGAAACACCTGAAAAAGCCTGACGGGCCCACCACGCCCTCCCACCCCGGGCAGCCCTCAGAGAGCCTTAGTGTGAGGAGGGACTTGCTTAAATGGGACAAGAGTCTAAATGTTAACAGGTGCTAACCTCTCTAAAATACAGGTTGCAAACAGCAGCAGGTAAACATGGTGTCGGCCGCTGTCAACAATACCAGGTCAAAGGCAGAGTGGGTCCACCTGCCAACACCCAGGTCCAGCGGAGAAGAAGTGACAGAAGCCAGAGCTCCCTCCTTCTGCTCCCCATAAAGAATTTGGCTCCAGACTCCCAGAGGGGGAGAAATGTCAGGGAGAAGATGCCCAGTGGGCTCTGAACTCCAACTCCATCAGGACCGGAGAGAGAGGAGGAAAAAAGGAGGGACATTCAGTAGGAGTAACGGGTGTAGGTGTGACTTGGAGAGGAAGAGAAGACGGGCCACAGGGACGCCGGGCAAGTCTACGTTAATGCGCACAGGTACAGAGACAGCAGCCAGCCCGGATCTGTGAGCGTGGGTGAGAGAAGCACTGCGGTTCCCGATGGAGGGTGGGGACACGAGCTCTGGGGTGGGGACAGCGCCGAACTGAGCTGCTGTTGTCCTGTAACTGCATGAAGCGGTATTAAATCGCTAATATAAAAAGAAATATGCCTTACAATATGAAATTGATAGGCAAGTTACACAATGGTAATTTGCTGGTATGGACTCTAATAATTTATATTTTAAACTTCTGAAGCTATTTATAGCGCTATACCTTTTTAATCCAAATGCGATATTAAGACCTAAATTCTCAATAAACATCTTTTAAACAACGAAAAAATGAACAGACAAAAAGGCAGAAGTGCCACACCAAGTGCAGACAGACAGACAGACAAACAGTGACAGCTTGGTTTAGCGTCCTTTCCTCACCTCAGCCCCTGGTGCTGTGGGTTGTGGAGAAATGTAGGGGCTTCCCGGAAGGAATCTGCGAGGCTGGGGTGGAAGAGACTGTCGTGCTCAATAGTGAGCGCACCTGCCCCTGTGAGGAGGGGCCCTGGAGAGGGCCAGGTGGCCACAGCAGAGGAAAGGCCACTTCAGGGCCAAGTCCCGCTCACCGGGGGTCAGCTCAGGGCCAAGTCCCGCTCACCGGGGGTCAGCTCAGGGCCAAGTCCCGCTCACCGGGGGTCAGCTCAGGGCCAAGTCCCGCTCACCGGGGGTCAGCTCAGGGTCAAGTCCCGCTCACCGGGGGTCAGCTCAGGGCCAAGTCCCGCTCACCGGGGGTCAGCTCAGGGTCTTGTCCCGCTCACCAGGGAGCAGCAGCACAAGCAGGAGGGAGAGAACATGGAGGAATTATATCAACAGTGGCCCCGCCCTGGGCCCTGGGCCTGCAGCCTCTCCAGCCTCTCAGCAGCTGCCCACTGTATCTCCCCTTCTGTGGCCCAGCAGTGAGGCCCCTCCAGCCTCCGAGGAGGGTGCAAGCTGGAGGTGGGAGTAGCATGCAGGCACCCATCACAGAGACGTGAGAAACAGCACCTTGTGAGTAAAAATAATACAGTGAACAGGGCGCGGGGGTGGGTGCTCTCAGCTACTCTTTCTGGATCCCTTCTCAGAAAGCAGCCTGGCCCCCGCCAGCAATGCTGAGCGCCTACTGTGTGCCCGGCACCCTCCTCGAGGTCCTGCACCACCAGCTCCAAGGACAGCTCCACTGTCTTCCAGACTCGAGCTCTGATGCAGAGAGGGAAAGGCCATGCCCACTTGCTCAAGGCACACAGCAGAGGGCACAGGCAGGGCAGGGCTGGCACCCAGCTGAGGGCTGAGGACTGTGGTCACTCATCAGGATTCTCTTTCCCCGGCCCTCAGACTGTGGTCACTCATCAGGATTCTCTTTCCCCGGCCCTCAGAGCCTCGTGCTGCTCTGCCCTGACTCTTAGCTCCACAGCCAGGTGCCGGGGAACCTGAGGTGGCAGACAGGCGTGTGCCCCGAGCAGAAACCTCCCCACTCTCTCTGCACATCTCCAGCGACGACTCGGTGATTATCCCGGGCAGAGACGTGCAGCAGGCCTCCACTGAAGCCCGGGGCCAGAGCCCACGGCACCTGGCCGCCCGTTCTGCAGGGACTAATCTAATACTCAGACAAAAAGGCGTTCTGCACTTCATAGAGAAGCATCTGCAGAGGCAGACAGAAATCACTGGAAGAAAGCTCTTCCTTGCAACAGGAAGAAAAAGGAAGGACTGAGGAAGTAACTCACTGATATGTGTGAGGGCGAGGGGGTGTGTGCTCTGAGGGGCTGTGGGGCAGATCACGGGGGCTTGGGCCCAGTGGCGAGGAGGCCGGGAGAGCCAGGGAGGCCTTAGGAGCAAAGCTGAGCTCCTGACCTATTCTTTCTTTCTTTTAAAAAAAAAAATATTTATTTACTTAGTATTGGATAGAGATAGCCAGAAGTCAAGAGGGAAAGGGTTGTGGGGGGGGAGACACCTGCAGCCTTGCTTCCCACTCATAAAGCTTTCCCCCTGCAGGTGGGGACCAGGAGCTTGAACCCAGGTCCTTGTGCACTGTGATGCAGTGCCACCACCTGGCCCCTTTTTATCTTTCTAAGCTCATGACTTAACACCTGGAGTGGCTGGGGGGCCAGGCCCAGGCCCAGGAGTCTGGGCGGAGGCAGCACAGAGCCCAGGTCTCAGAGCAGCTACCTGGCCTGCCCAGTCCTGTCTCCTCCTGGCAGGGTGACCAGAGCTGGCCTGCCCTCTCAGAGTCAGTTTCTTCCTTTGCAGGATGGTGATGACAATACCTGTGACCGGCCCGATGAAGAGAAAATGAAAATATGGGGGGGGGGTGTAGCGCACACACGTTACCATGCACAAGGACCAGGGTTCAAGCCCTCACTCCCCACCTGCAGGGCGGATGCTTCGTAAGTGGTGAGGAAGGGCTGCGGCTGCCTCTCTGTCTCTCACTCCCTAGTTCCCCTTCCCTCTCAATGTCTCTTTGTCCTGTCAAACAAAAGGGAAACCGAAGAAAAGCAAAGTTGCTGGGAGCAGTGGGTTTGCTGCACAGGCACGAAGCCCGGCGATCACCCTGCTGGCAATGGGAAAGAGAGAAAGCTCGCACATCAAGCGCTGAGGTGGATCATAAGGGGACTGGCCACAAGAGGCACAGGCGCTGGCAGTGCAGCCTGAGGGGACCACAAACCCCCCATGTCCTGGGTAAGAGGGCTTGTGACAAGACGGCCAGCTCAGGGCGTCCTGAGGGACTAACCCCCTTGAAATCATGTCCCCAGGGTGTGAGGCGGCTTCAGGGGATTCCAGTCTATCTTGGCGTTACTCTCGATCGCACCCTGTCATTTCACGAACATCTCATAAAAACTGCAGCAAAGGTGGGCGCGAGGAATCACATCATTGCAAGACTGGCCAGCTCCTCATGGGGCGCGAGCGCTTCCACACTACGATCATCATCTCTGGCATTCTGCTATTCCACTGCAGAATACTGTGCCCCAGGATGGTTCCGGAGCCCCCATGTCCACTTGGTCGATTCCAAACTATATTCCTCCATGAGGATCATTTCTGGAACCATCCGTTCCACCCCGGTTCCATGGCTGCCAGTTCTTAGCAACATCGCCCCACCAGATATTCGTCGGGATGCAGCATCATCTAAGTTCATTTCCCACGGCTACGCTCGACGGGACCTGCCAATATACGCGGAGATCTTTGCCCACCCTGTCCAACGCTTGACGTCTCGTCACCCAATCTGGTCCCCTACGCCTACACTGAACTTCTCTGTTCCAGACTCTTGGAAACAGAGTTGGCAGTCAGCTGAGGTAAAGAACAAACACCTCATCACAGACCCCTGCAAGCGTCAACCCGGCTTTGACCTAGCACGTTATGATCGGGCCCTCCTCAATCGCTATCGAACAGGCCATGGCCGGTGCGCAGCTATGTTCCATCGCTGGGGAGCCAGAGATGACCTGAACTGCCCCTGCGGCTCCAGACAGACTATGACCCACATAGTCAACGACTGCCACCTCTCCAGATTCAAAGGAGGTCTCGAAACTTTACATCAGGCTCAGCCTGACGCTGCTGACTGGCTACGGAAGAAGGGCAAACGCTAGAAGAAGAAGAAGGGGATTCCTGGATTGGGCCTCAGATGGTGACTCCACCCTACCTGCCCTCAAGCAGGGCTGTGGCCTGAGAGGCCAGGAAGAGGTGGCCCACTGGGCGGTGGGAGATGGCCAGAGGGGCAGACGGGTGGGGGAGAGGCTTCCTGGGCACCTCCACGCCTCCTTCAGGAGGGCTGTTCTGCCAAAGCTCCAGCTCTCAGTCAGCCTCTCCTGCAAGGCGGCCTGAGGTCCAGAGGTGGCCATGAGGCCCCCAGAGGGGAAGGAGCACATTCACGCCGACCGCCCGGGTCCCTAACATCGAGCTTCCTTTCCACATGGTTCTCGCCTCCAGCCCTGCTGGAGGTCACTAGCAGACGCCAGGTCCTCTTGGAGCTCCCCAGTGGGTGGGGACAGTGGGTGCTGTGTCCCGGCCCCCTGCAGAGTGCTCTGAGCCTGTCCCCTCCCCCACCCACACAGCCTCCACCACAAAGGCCCTGCCATTGGCCTGGCTCGGCCTGCACCCTGCGGCCCACTCGGCCCCTTAGTCAAGGCCCGGTCTGTGGGCCTGAGGACAATGGCTGCTCTGTGTGTGACCGAGAGCCCCTCAGACGGCTGTGCATCGAGACCCTCAGCACAGTAGCTCCTGTGAGGAAAGACACAGATGGGGCTGGTGTGGACAGCTGCAGCCTCCTGGACACCTGTGTGTGGGCTCCTCGTGAATCCTTCTTTCTCAGCAGCCCATCCATCATCCCAGAGAGTGACAGCAGAGGAGAGAAGGCACTGGCTTCGTACTAAGCACAAGGACCTGCGCAAGTATCCGGGTTCGAGCCCCCGGCTCCCCACCTGCAGGGTGAACACTTCACAGGCGGTGAAGCAGGTCTGCAGGTATCTGTCTCTCTCTCCCCGTCTCTGTCTCCCCCTCCTCTCTCCATTTCTCTCTGTCCTGTCGAATAAAATGGGAAAAAATGGCCTCTGGGAGCAGTGGCTTTGTAGTGCTGGTACTGAGCTCCAGTGATAACCCTGGAGGCAGAGAGAGACAGAGAGAGAGAGAGAGAGATGGTGTTGGCTGGGTGGATGGGGAGGTGCCGATGGGGAGCCTCCCGTGTCCTGACTGCACGGTCGGTGTTGGAAGGGGACATCCAGGGGGTCTGGTGGTAGAGCACCAAGTTAAGCACACATAGTACTAAGCGTAAGGACCCACACGATTATCTGGGTTTGAGTCCCCACTCCCCACCTGCAGGGGGGAAGCGTCACAAGAGGTGAGGCAGGGCTGCAGGCATCTCTCTGTTTCTCTCCCTGTCTCCCTTCCCCTGTCAGTTTCTCTCTGTCCTGTCCAATAAAATGGGAGAAAAGTGGCCTCCGGGAGCAGTAGGTTCCTAGTGCCAGCACGGAGCCCCAGCAAGGAGAGAAGAAGGGATGGCCACAGTCCCAAGCTGACAGGCCCGGAGCTGCGGCCAACGGGGATCCTGAGTGGGGCCGAGAAGGCTGTGGCCTGGGGGCCTGCAGGACGTGCCCGGGCTCTCTTCAGGGCCACCTCGCGGGAGGCAGAGGGGCCTGCTCTGTCCTCCGGGGTGAGACTGGGGAGGCGGGAAAACCCGCCGGGTGCCCACGACCATGCTGGCTGAGACGCCGGCCCTCACAGCTCCTCCCGGGGAGAGGCCACGAGGGCAGGTCTGCGCAGACGGTGGAGAGCGGCCCTGTTCTCACCAAGCCGCCCCTCGGACCTGTGCCCGCCCGCGGAGGCAGCTCTGTGACACGGCAGAGAACAGCTCACAGGCTCCTTTTCTTTTTCCCTAAATGGAGTCCAGGCAGGAAACAGCGCCGGCCTGAACCAGGTCGGCGTCGGCCACGACCGGCGAGGGGTCCGCGTCTGTGGCGAGGGGCCTTGTCACAGCTTCTTACTGGTTCTCACCTCGACCGCGGGGACTGGTGAGAATGTGTCACCCACGTCCCCCCGGTAACATCTACCCAGATAAGCAGCTCAGAGAGGGGAGCCCTGACCATGTGCAAGAGAGTGTGGTGACCAAAAACCAGGGAAACGTGGTGGAGCGGCACAAACGGGCTTGAGCTCCCAAAGCCTGCAGCCAGAACCCCGAGGCCAGCAGAACTCTCCCAGAGTCCCCCCAGCCGGGGCCGGGAAACAGCATGGCTGTCAAGGTCGTTCAGTCAAGAACTGGGTCTCAACACCTAGAGTCTAGCTCACGGAAGCAAAGACAGGTTGCCAGAGCTTGGGGTGGGGAGAAATGGGGTGGGGCCGGCAGAAACGTGGATATAAGCCTCCAGATACGTTCTAGAGGTCTCAAGTGCAACGCTTCCCTTCCAGATCACAACACTGAGTTCACGGTACCAGCACAGCCCGTTAGAGGGCAGACACTGTCTTGCACTATTTAGTCACTGTTTCCTTATTGGGGATTGATGGTTTATGGCTGACAGTAAATACAATAGTTTGTCCATGTGTGACATTTCCCAGTTTTCCATACAACAATACAACCCCCACTAGGTCCTCCTCTGCCATCCTGTTTCAGGACCTGCACCCTCCCCCCACCCCAGAGTCCTTGACTTTGGTGCAGCACACCAGCTCCAGTCCAAGTTCTGCTCTGTGTTTCTCTTCTGATCTAATTTTTCAACTTCTGCCTGTGAGTGACATCATCCCATATTCATCCTTCTGTTTCTGGCTGATCTCACTTTCACAGGATTCCTTCAAGCTCCATCCAAGAGGAGGTGAAGATGACTTCATCATTTTTCATAGCCGAGTAGTATTCCATTGTGCATCTAGGCCACAACTTGCTCAGCCACTCATCTGTTGTTGGACACCCGGGTGACTTCCAGGTTTTGGCTGTTACATTACACTATTTGTAAGAGCAGTAACTACACTGTGCAGTTGGAAGACTCAGTTCTATTTAAAATGCAGTTTCCAGGATTTGTACACCGCCGTGGAGGTCTCACCCTGCTAAGAGCGCAGTGGTCAGTGCTAAGCAGGCTCTAGGCCGTGTGCTGCCTTTGCTGCCTGTCACCCACAGATGGGGTGCTAGGGGAAGTCAGACTCACTCCCCATTTCTGCAGTGGCCCTCCCAGTGGGCACAGCCATGTAAAAATTTTAAAAAAAATCTGAATTAAAATGAAATAAGATTTTAAAAATCTAGCCTCCCACTCAGAACAGTCACATGGCAAGTGCTCAGAGGATGGGGCCAACACAGAACACTGCTGCACTGCAGGGCGGTCCACTGGGCAGCTCTGCTCCAGAAAGCCACTCTAAATGCTGCAGTTCTAGCTCCCAGAACTAACTAAACTCAGTCCAGTCAGAGAGAAGCTAACACTACCCAGTCCTTGCGGTCACCAGCAAGGGTCCCCAGACTCTCACAAGAAGAAATAAAGAAACGAAAAAGGGACGGAGGGAGGAGGGAGGAGAAAGCCCCAGCAAAGGGCTGATTTCCCCGCACTCGTTAACCTCTCTGAAGAAGCAGCCAAGAGCCTTTCCGTAAGGGGTTTCTGGTAATTCACCCCCCAATGATTTCCACAAGTTCTTTGAGAGTGAAAGAATCTGATGATATGGGTCTTTTATTTAATTATTTTTCTGGAGGGGAAGCTCATGTTTTCATGTTGTCTTGAACACATATCTTCAATTTTTAATAAATAAGAAAACTCTGGGGGTTTTGGTGTCATTCCTAGTAGGTATCTGCAGAAACATAAAAAGAGCACAGCGGCGCAAAGACCCAGAAGAGGACTCTGCTGGACACGAACAGCAGCTGTGACGCTGAGTCTCCGCATTTAGGGAAAACGCTCGCCGCAGGGACCGGACTGAATCGGGGCACCAGGCAGGGCGTCCAGGCTTGTAGGAGGGCCGCATGCAGGCACCTGGTCTCGGCCTGAAGGGGAATCACCCCTTTCTAAGACTGTCCCGTCTCTGTCTCTCACCCTCTGTGAAAGAGAGGGTGGGGCCGGGCGGTGGTGCACCGGGTTAAGAGCTCACATTACAGGGCGCAAGGACCCAGGTTCAAGCCCCTGGTCCACACTTGCAGGGGGGAAGCTTCAAGCATGATGAAGCAGGGCTGCAGGTGTTTCTCTGCCTCTCTCCTTCTCTATCTTCCCCTCCCCTCTCATTTTTTCTCTGTCTCTGTCCAGTAATTAGTAAGTTAAAGAAAGGAGAAAGGGGAAAAATGACCACTGGGAATAGTGCTGGAATCATGCAGGCACCAAGTTCCAGTGACAATAGCGAGGGAGAAATAATAATAAGATCTATGGAATGTAGAGCACAGGAACACATGAACTCGGGGAAAGCAGTCTGTAGGACTTTGTGGTTACTGCTGAGTGCGCGTGCGTGTGCGTGTGCGTGTGTCCTGCGGGGCTGGGGCCCAGGGGCTGCTGGGGTCACAGAAGTTTGAGGATGGGGTCAGCGTGGAACTATGACCCTGTAGTCATATGTTCTTGTAAACTGCAGCTAAGTTACTAATAAAATGTTTTTAAAAGATTTCTAAAAAAGAGAGAGAGAGAAAGCTGTCGTGCTGGGCCAACAGTCAGCAAATCAGAAAGGGGCTGGCAGGGCCCCCGTGTCGGTGACTGAACACAGTGGGCGGGGGCCAGGGTCACAGTGACATAAAGAAATCACACCACATCGGAACCGGCCGGCTTCACTAAACTCTGGGTTTTTAGAGGTGAGGATTTCCTGGGTTTAAGACAGGACGCAGCTCCCTCACACACGGACACCCCCACCCCCACACACCTCACCCCCTCAGCCAGATCCTCTCACACCGCGGAGCTGCGGGTCAGTAAGAAGACAGCTTCTCCTGCGTGGGTCTGCAGGGGTCTCCAGCAGAACAAAGGAGGAGACAGCCAAATGTGCTTTCCTCTGCGCCACGGGATGCTTATTTCTCAGTAGCAGGTTTGAACACACTCGAGCAGGACGCACACTTAGCTACTGTGAGGAAACGCTTATCAGAGGAGTCGTCTGCGGAAGGCTGGTGCCAAGTTATTTCTCTCTGGCATGAGAAGGACAGACCGCTAAGTGGCACTGAGAATCACCCACTTCTGGCATCTTGGTGCCAAGGATCGAACCTGGGGCCACAGACATGCAAGTCCTGGGCACAACTGCCAAGCCATCTCCCTCCCTGGCGCTAGAATCTTCTCTTAGTCTGGTTTCCACCAGGCTCCAGTTACACACCCCAAGCAAACTGTTCATTTTCGCTTGCGTGAGCAATTAAACCAGAAAATAAAAACTTTTTATTAAACAGCTAAGTAATTTATTAAAAGTAATAGGTATCAAACCACTGCTTCGCTCATAATTAAATCAGTGCATTGTAATTTTACTTTGCCTCTATGTGTTTTTCATTAAGATAAAAAAAAAACCACAGCATTTTTACAAAAGCATACCATCCTTAATCCACAACACTGCAGTACAAGTTGGTTATTAAGTCCCTGTTGGAAGGAACAGTAGACCACTGCTACTCTACTACTGAATGGCTGTAACTTTAAACACACCACACTCAACAGGAGTGAGCTCTCAGTCTTGTTTCTAAAATAAAGTGGGTTGCAATAAAACAAAAAGTGTAGTCGTTACTTAAAGTACTTACTTTTTTCCCCGTGCAGTTAAGCTGAGGCTCTGTGCCTGTATGCCTCCACCCTTTTCTTTGCCAGATGGTGAGGGGTGGGACAGACACACAGAGAGAGGCTCCTGCAGCCCTGCTTCATGACTTGTGAAGCTTTCCCCCTGCAGGTGGGGGCTGCGGACTTGAACCCAGGTCCTTGAGCATTGAAACACGTGTGCTCGACCAGGTGTGCCACCACCTGGCCCCTCCTAGTGACTTCTTAATCTTCACTTAACATAAATAAAAACTAAATCTCTTACAACTATACTCTCACGTGCTGACAAAATGTGTCAAACCACTAGTAAAGGTAAAACAAAAAAATGAACCTCAGAAACAATATTGTCCATTTCTATGGAATAGCTGCAGATTCTGCTGTCTTCAGTTTTGATGTAAGATTTTTAATAATGTAAACGCTTTGTCAAGAACCCAGTGAGTATATTGTTTTTAGATTTACTGTTAAGATCTATAAAAACCATCGGCTTACCCTTGCTCTCTATTCATCTTTTTTTTTTTTTTTTAATTGCCACCGGGGTTATCAATGCGGCTCTGGACCTCAGTGCCGACACTGAAAATCTACCATTCCCAGCAGCCATTTTTCGCTTTCCCCCATTTCTAGCAAACTTGACAGGACAGAGAAACTGAGAGGGCAGGGGAGATCCAGGGAGCACCTGCAGACCTGCTTCGAGCCTCGTGAGGTGTCCCTGCAGAAGGGAAGCGGGGTCTCGAACCTGGGTCTTTGCACACGGTACTGTGTGTGCTCAGCCAGGAGTGCCATTGCCCAAGCCCCTGTCCTGTTCATCCTGAATGTTCTCACTGTGGGGCAGGGACCGGCCAGAAAGCAGCCTCGGCACTGTGCGTTCACCATATCTGCAGCCCAAGAGAACCCTGCTGCCGCCACCTTCACTCCCACCCGCTCCAGAGACCTCTCCTTGTGCACAGTAACACTTCCTGCTTCACTGTGTTAGGTGAGCCGCCCTGTCCAAGGTCTGAGGTAACACCTGGGAGTCGGGCGGTAGCACGGCGGGCTAAGCACAGGTGGCGCGAAGCGCAAGGATCGGCGTCAGGATCCCAGTTCGAGCCCCCGGCTCCCCACCTGCAGGGGAGTCTCTTCCCAGGCGGTGAAGCAGGTCTGCAGGTGTCTGTCTTTCTCTCCCCCTCTCTGTCTTCCCCTCCTCTCTCCATTTCCTTCTGCCCTATCTAACAACAACAGCTATGACAACAATAACAATTACAACAAGCACAACAACAAGAGCAATAAAATTGGAAAAATGGCCTCCAGGAGCGGTGGATTCATAGTGCAGGCACCGAGCCCCAGCGATAAGCCTGGAGGCAAATAAATAAATAAATGAGTAGGGTCACACCAAATGCAGCTCAGGCTGGCTTTTCCGGGGAGGTGGGGGCTGCCCTCATGCTTCCCTTGACCCTGACCTACTTCTCCCCTTACTGGTGACGTCCACTAAGTCCACTTTAAGATCCCCAGACACGTGCTTTTCCGTAGACTAAAAGTACTGAGTTTATTCAAATACTAATTCCTGAGCTTACAGACCTCACATAGACTAGCATTTACGTATGGATATGTGTGTGTATGTGTGTATGTATATGTGTATGTATGTATGTGTGTATGCATGCATGCATGCATGTATGTGTGTATGTATGTGTGTGATATATGTATGTGTGTGGAGCCAAAGACTCTCACATTTGTGATTTCACTGCTTCCAAAAGCCCCTTTGCTTTCCTCCCTTTATATTGAGACACATCAACACTGGAGCTCCCCCCCACACACTGTGACACTCCCATGTGGTGCTGGGACTCCCATCTGGGCCACATGCAGCAGAGTCTGCACCAGGCCGACGGTTAGCACCCTAGTCCCCACCTCGACCCAGCTTTTGCTAAAATCTCAAGAGTGTTAGCCCCGAACTTACAGTCACGTATGGTTGTTTCTATTTGTAGAGTAAGTCATACGCTTCAGTTTCCAATTGTTATGAAACTGCAAACACGAGTAGGTGTTGAACGGATAGCTTTCACGTGAAAATATGTTTATGGACGATGCAGCCTCCTCCCCTCCTATGCTCTCGTGCCCTCCAGCGCTGCACCAGCTAGTTCTCCACAGACCCCCTTTTCTCAGCAATCTTGGCGTCCTCTCTCGGTGCTAATCCAGAACTTGGGGGAGGGGCTGGCAGTGGAGCACCTGGCTCACATTCCAGGGAGCAAGGATGCAGGCTCGAGCCAGGCCCCACCTGCAGGGGGAAAGATTCATGAGTGGTGAAGAGGGCTGCAGGTCTCTCTCTCTCTCTTTAAAATTCTTTATTATCTTTATTTATTGGATAGAGACAGCCAGAAATCAAGAGGGAAAGGGGTGAGAGAGGGAGAGAGACAGAGAGACAGCTGCAGCCCTGCTTCACCACTTGCAAAGCTTTCCCCCTGCAGGTGGGGATGGGGGCTTGACCTTGCACATTGTAATATGTGTGCCACCACCTGGCCCCTTGTTGTTGTTTGTTTGTTTGTTTGTTTGTTTTTTGCCAGCACTACAAATCCTCTGCTCCTGGCAGGCATTTTTTCCCTTTTATTTTTCTCCTCTTTTCATTTGATAGGACAAAGAGAAATTGAGAGGGGAGAGGAAGATAGAGAGGGAGAGAGACAGACCCCTGCAGCCCTGCTTCACCACTCATGAAGCTTTCCCCCTGCAGGTGGGGACTGGGGGCTTGAACCTAAGTCCTTGTGCCTAGTACTATCTGCACATAACTGGGTGTGCCACCACGTGGTTCTGCTCCTGTCCTCTCTACCTCCCCCTTCCCTCTCAATTGATCTTTGCCTCTAACCAATAAACAAATGTGTGTGTGTGTGTGTGTGTGTGTGTGTGTGTGTGTGTGTGTGTGTGTGTGTGTGTATTTTTTTTTAACCTTGGGGGGAAAGCCCCAGGGTTGTCAAGGTCGCGCACCTGCTCTGCCCTGTGCAGGGCCCAGAGTCCACCTGCTCTGTTATAGTGGAGGAGGTGGGAGCTGTGCCTGCTGTCCCTCCCTCCTTCCCTCCCTCCTTCCCTCCCTCCCTCCCTCCCTCCCTCCCTCCCTCCCTCCACCTTGGTCTTGCCTATCTGGGAAAAAAAAAATTGGCTTGGAGTGGTGAAGCTCCAGTGTTGACTAAATAAAACTGGAAGCGTTTTAATGATGTGGATGAAAACTGTTCAAAGTTCTAGAAACGGTCTAAAAAACAGGTGTCACTGGAGCCCGGCCCCTTACCAGCCTCACTTGCATTTCACACTCTGCTGTGATGAGTTCATTCTTCGGTTATTTTAGATGACTTGAGGTTTTAGAATTAAAGCTGGCTAATATGATTGTGAAAGACTAAACGCCGTACAGGAATTGGGAGAGACATTTGGCTAGAATGTGATGAAAAAGAATTTTTTTTTCTTGCTACAGTAGGGTAGATCAAAACCTGATTAACAAAGAGCCCACTGGCTTTGCTCGTTTTCAGAAGACAAAGAATTCATGGCAGAAAGAGGCTGTGCCTGACACTCAGCAGACTGGGACGCATAAAGGCCCCACACTGCCCTGGGCTGCGGCAGGGTCCCAGAAACCACGGTGCCCACGTTCCCTTTGTGGCAAGATGCCCAACGCCAGCAACAACAGAATCGGCTACAGGAGGCCACCCCAAATATTACTTTTCCAGAAACACCCCCATCCCAATCACTGCTCTTTCAGG
The DNA here is from genome assembly GCF_950295315.1 of Erinaceus europaeus. Classification (NCBI taxonomy): domain Eukaryota; kingdom Metazoa; phylum Chordata; class Mammalia; order Eulipotyphla; family Erinaceidae; genus Erinaceus; species Erinaceus europaeus. The sequence continues at coordinate 101,760,479 of NC_080173.1, forward strand.
AAAACAGATTTTAAAGAATGGTATAAAAATAATAAAACCGAGATTTCTTAGTATTCAACAAGAAAAGTTGGGCGGGGGTAAGATTTAGCTTCTGCAGTTCATGGCTACTCCTCTGCTCTTAAAAGTAATTCGTGTAAAACAGGCCTCATCTTCCCAAACACCCCGCTCCCTCCTCGACACATACTGGAAAGGCATCTGCACACGGAGAGCGTCTGCACCAACACACACGTGTCAAAAACATGAAAGAAAACTGGACCGCCCGTCAGTAGCTGATTCTGAGTCCGCAGACCAACACACAGCAACCGGGACAGATCTGTCTGCCACGTCGGAGTCCCTCAGGAGGGAAGGCTTGGTGCCGAGTACATGCCGAGGAGTGTCCCCACGTCAGCACAGAGGGAGGGAGGCTGCAGGCCTTGGTGTTCCAGCCTCGCCTCTGCTATTCAGACTCCACACAGGCAGAGCTGGGCGTCATGCTACAGTAAACATGGTATTTTGTCCCAGACGTTTTCCCTCGTGGATATAAGCTGCCTGGCATTTATGATGAGGCTTTTTTCCCTCCTGACTGACATCGCATTATGTATATTCAGTCAAGCTCAAACGAGATTTCCAGGGATCAATATACTATTTGTGCTGAAAGTCCGTCAGCAGCTCTAGCAATGAGCTCAGCAGAGGAGCAGAGATGGAGAGATCTTTAGTGCAGAGACGGAGAGAGCTTTAGTGCACTGCATTACACCCAGTAATGACCCAGGCTGGGAGCAGAGCAGCCAGAGGAGTTCAGAAAGGCCAGGGCAGAAGGGAGGGGAGAGGCTTTTCCTAATGTCTTTCTTGGCTTTCCTGAGCCTCACCCAATGCGAAACACATTAAATGCCTATGGTTCTTTTTTTTTTTTTTTTTAATCCCAAACATATCTAAATTATAGGCTAGGGTTTCTAAAGAAGAGGAGTGGTCCAGGAGGTGGCACAGTGGATAAAGCACTGGACTCTCAACCATGAGGTCCTGAGTTTGATCCCTGGCAACACATGTACCAGAGTGATGTCTGGTTCTTTCTCTCTCTCCTATCTTTCCCATTAATAAATAAATTTTTTTAAAAAAAAGAAGAAGGGTGGGTTTAAATCAGACTGGGGGTGGGTGAGTAGTGTTGTATCGGGCTAAGCTCACACAGTGTGAGGCACCTACCTCCATAAGGATCCGGGCCCATCTGCAGGGGGTCACTTCATAAATGGTGAAGCAGGGCTGCAGGTGTCTCTTTCTTTCTCCCCCTCTCTATCTCCCCATCTCTCTCAATTTCTCTCTGTCCTATCCAATAAAATGGGGGGAAATGGCCTCTAGGAGCAGTGGACTTGTAGTGCAGGCACTGAGCCCCAGCGATAACCCTGGAGGCAAAAAAAAAAAAAAAAAAAAGAGAAAAGGAAAAAAGAAATTAGGCTGGGGCCAGAGGCCAGTAGCACGTCCACTTTCTGAGGAAGGACAGATTCCTCTGCAAAGTGCCACGCCTGGAAGTGCCAGGCCACTAGAGGAGGGGAGGTGGGCTCATCCCTGGGACAGCTGCCAAGCCTGTTCCCTCCACGTCTTCGGAAGAGCGGTGCACAGTCCAGGGCTTTCCACCGACCGCGTAACGGGCGCAGACCCGATCCCACATCCTGGCCTGCCCGGCTGAGCTGACAGACGTGGGTGTGGTAGGAAAGGTCCCCAGAGAGCCCAGACCGCACCCAGCACCAGAGAACTCTGCTCCCGGAGCTGACTGCGTCCGTCCGCATACTGCAATCTGTCTCCTCCATCAGGCCAGCTCAGAATAGGCGGCACCGCCCAGAAAAGCGGCCACTGGGGTGGTCGGCTCAGCGTTACCTACAGGCCAAAACTTCAGATTCCACTACCCAGGAGACAGACGACCCTGCAGGGCGAGGGCGGGCGGGGGGCGAGCGGGGGGCGAACGGCGCCAACGCCGCGCCGCGGGCCAGTGGGCAGAGGCCTCCGGACCCCGGGTGCCCTTGCTGCCCGCAGGCCCAGCTGACTCCGGACCCCGGGCGCCCTTGCTGCCCGCAGGCCCAGCTGACTCCGGACCCCGGGCGCCCTTGCTGCCCGCAGGCCCAGCTGACTCCGGGAGCCGGGCGCCCTTGCTGCCCGCAGGCCCAGCTGACTCCGGACCCCGGGCGCCCTTGCTGCCCGCAGGCCCAGCTGACTCCGGACCCTGGGCGCCCTTGCTGCCCGCAGGCCCAGCTGACTCCGGACCCCGGGCGCCCTTGCTGCCCGCAGGCCCAGCTGACTCCGGGAGCCGGGCGCCCTTGCTGCCCGCAGCCCCAGCTGACTCCGGACCCCGGGCGCCCTTGCTGCCCGCAGCCCCAGCTGACTCCGGACCCCGGGCGCCCTTGCTGCCCGCAGCCCCAGCTGACTCCGGACCCCGGGCGCCCTTGCTGCCCGCAGGCCCAGCTGACTCCGGACCCCGGGCGCCCTTGCTGCCCGCAGGCCCAGCTGACTCCGGGAGCCGGGCGCCCTTGCTGCCCGCAGGCCCAGCTGACTCCGGACCCCGGGCGCCCTTGCTGCCCGCAGGCCCAGCTGACTCCGGGAGCCGGGCGCCCTTGCTGCCCGCAGGCCCAGCTGACTCCGGACCCCGGGCGCCCTTGCTGCCCGCAGGCCCAGCTGACTCCGGGAGCCGGGCGCCCTTGCTGCCCGCAGGCCCAGCTGACTCCGGACCCCGGGCGCCCTTGCTGCCCGCAGCCCCAGCTGACTCCGGACCCCGGGCGCCCTTGCTGCCCGCAGGCCCAGCTGACTCCGGACCCCGGGCGCCCTTGCTGCCCGCAGGCCCAGCTGACTCCGGGAGCCGGGCGCCCTTGCTGCCCGCAGGCCCAGCTGACTCCGGACCCCGGGCGCCCTTGCTGCCCGCAGGCCCAGCTGACTCCGGACCCCGGGCGCCCTTGCTGCCCGCAGGCCCAGCTGACTCCGGGAGCCGGGCGCCCTTGCTGCCCGCAGGCCCAGCTGACTCCGGACCCCGGGCGCCCTTGCTGCCCGCAGCCCCAGCTGACTCCGGACCCCGGGCGCCCTTGCTGCCCGCAGCCCCAGCTGACTCCGGGAGCCGGGCGCCCTTGCTGCCCGCAGGCCCAGCTGACTCCGGACCCCGGGCGCCCTTGCTGCCCGCAGCCCCAGCTGACTCCGGACCCCGGGCGCCCTTGCTGCCCGCAGGCCCAGCTGACTCCGGACCCCGGGCGCCCTTGCTGCCCGCAGGCCCAGCTGACTCCGGACCCCGGGCGCCCTTGCTGCCCGCAGGCCCAGCTGACTCCGGACCCCGGGCGCCCTTGCTGCCCGCAGCCCCAGCTGACTCCGGACCCCGGGCGCCCTTGCTGCCCGCAGGCCCAGCTGACTCCGGACCCCGGGCGCCCTTGCTGCCCGCAGGCCCAGCTGACTCCGGACCCCGGGCGCCCTTGCTGCCCGCAGGCCCAGCTGACTCCGGACCCCGGGCGCCCTTGCTGCCCGCAGGCCCAGCTGACTCCGGACCCCGGGCGCCCTTGCTGCCCGCAGCCCCAGCTGACTCCGGACCCCGGGCGCCCTTGCTGCCCGCAGGCCCAGCTGACTCCGGACCCCGGGCGCCCTTGCTGCCCGCAGGCCCAGCTGACTCCGGACCCCGGGCGCCCTTGCTGCCCGCAGGCCCAGCTGACTCCGGACCCCGGGCGCCCTTGCTGCCCGCAGCCCCAGCTGACTCCGGACCCCGGGCGCCCTTGCTGCCCGCAGGCCCAGCTGACTCCGGACCCCGGGCGCCCTTGCTGCCCGCAGGCCCAGCTGACTCCGGACCCCGGGCGCCCTTGCTGCCCGCAGGCCCAGCTGACTCCGGACCCCGGGCGCCCTTGCTGCCCGCAGGCCCAGCTGACTCCGGACCCCTGCGGGAGGCTGGACGCTCAGACGGAGGGGCCCCCAGCGGCAGGACTGACTGCTCCGCCTGCTGTGAGCCAGTCTCCGCGCCGCAGGGCCAGGGCCGCCCAACTTCGGGACTTACCCTGTGAGCCAGTCTCCGCCGCAGGAGAGGCGCCGCCGTCACTGCGGACGCTTTTCCTCGTTCTCCTCGTCAGCACTCTGGGCCGCTTCCAGATTCTATGGGCAGCAAAGATGCTTTGTGGGGATCGGACCAAAGAAGACGCGCTCTGTCTCCTGGTGGGTAAAAGTGGTGCTCACCCTTTTAGCTGGAAATAATCAACTTCCATAATACAGCATGAATAATAAAGCATGAATACCTGAAAGTGAGCGACCGAAAACAAGACACGTCAAAGGACACATTATGAAATGAATCATTCTTGATGCTGCCTTTCCTTCTATGTTACGCTTCCTACCGCCGCCAAGGTTATCAGTGGGCCTTGTGCCTGCTCAGTGAGTCCACTGCTCCTGGAGACCGTTTCCCTCCTTTCCCTTCATCTGACAGGACAGAGAAGGGTCGGGCGGTGAAACACACGGTTAAGTGCACATTTCACCATGTGCAAGGACCCTGGTTCAAGCCCCCGCTCCCCACCTGCCGGGAGAATGCTTCGAGAGCAGGGAAGCAGGTCTGCAGGCCTCTCTCCCTCTCCTGTCCAAAAAAGGGGAAAAAATGGCTGCCAGGAGCTGTGGATTTGTAGTGTAGGCAACCGAGCCCCAGCGGTAATACTGGTAGTAAAATATATATATATATATATATATATATATATATATATATATATATATATATGAATTAAAATTTAAAGAGGGAGTCGGGCGGTAGTGCAGCGGGTTAAGCGCAGGTGGTGCAAAGCACAAGGACCGGCTCAAGGATCCCGGTTCAAGTCCCCGGCTCCCCACCTGCAGGACAATCACTTCACTAATGGTGAAGCAGGTCTGCAGTTTTCTTTCTTTCCCTCTCTCAGTCTTCCTCGCCTCTCTGCATTTCTCTCTGTCCTATCTAACAACGATATAAATAGCAACAACAATAATAACTACAACAACAATAAAAAACAAGGGCAACCAAAGGGAAAATAAATAAATAAATTTAAGAAATTATTTTAAAAAAAAAAGAATCTAAAGAAAGGACAGAGAAATTGAGAGGGGAGAGGGAGATAGAGAAGGAGCTAGACAGACACCTGCAGACCTGCTTCACCACTCCTGAAGCTTCCCCAGTGCAGGTAAGGAGCGGGCCTTGAACCCAGGTCCTTGCACATAGTAGCATGGGTGCTTAGCTGGCTGTACCATGCCCAGCCCCTGTACTGCCTTTTCTTGATGGTCCTAAGTACTAGAATACCCAGAAGAGCCAGATCAGAACCCAACATCCACCGGGAAGAAATAAAACCCCTTCCCACTAGCCCAAGGCCTCTCAAAACAAACAAGCAGACTGTGTGAAGCAGGAGTCCCGGGGTAGGACCCGCGTGTCTGCGGCAGGCTGTGGACACCAGAGGATGTTCTGCTTAGCAGAACGGAAGGTGTGCGGGCATGAAGTCACCTGGCTTTGGAGGACCAGCAGTTTCAAAATATGGGTTTCAGTATCTTATCTTTCTAAAGGCTTGTGGGAGGATGGGCAGGGAGCTGACTCGGCATGTCAGACCAGAGGATCTGCGAGCCGCCAGAGAGCTGGGGCCAGCCGCCGGCCCCGCCCTGTGCCACCGCTGAGCAGTGTTTCTCTTTCTCAGAATTTTTAAATAGAGCTCTATGGGGCTGGGCAGTGGCGCACCTGGTTGAACGCACATATTACCACATGCAGGGACCTGGGTTCAAGCCCCCAGTTTCTACCTGCAGCGGGGAAGCTTCATGAGTGGTGAGGCAGTGCTGCAGATATGTAACCTCTCTTGACTTCTCTGTCTCTATCCAATACAGATTCTAGAAATATTAAAAAATAAAATAAAGCTTCTTTATTGAATGAGAAAGCCAGAGGGAAATCAAGACCTGAACTCCACCCTGACATGCAGAGTGACGGGGACTGCACCTGGGCCCTTACGCAAACAAGTGCTACGCTGAGCAGATGCTCAGCCACTTCCCAGGCTGCTCAAGCCCCTTAAGGGGCAGCTCCGAGGGCCTGGGGGCGGGGGGGGGGATCTGGCTGAGCACACACGCTACAGCGCACGAGGGCCCGGGTCCGAGCCCCCAGCCCCTGCCTGCAGGGGGAAAGCTTTGCGAGTGGTGAAGCAGTGTTACAGGTGTCTCTGTGTCTCTCTGTCTCTCCCCTTTCTGTCTCCTCCTCCACTCCTGATTTCTGGCTCTCTCTACCTAATACACAAATAAAGATAATTAAAAAAAATGAAGGACACTCCACACTGTGGCAACCCAGTACTAACTCCCTGAGATGTGTGCACATATTAATCTGGGAGCCACCGGCTAATGCGCTCACTCATAGTCAACGACTGCCACCTCTCCAGATTCAAAGGAGGTCTCGAAACTTGACATCAGGCTCAACCTGACGCTGTTGACTGGCTACGGAAGAAGGGTAAACGCTAGAAGAAGAAGAAGTAACATTATCACAACTCCCGGGAATGGTGGTGACAACATTTCCAACCATTTCCTTGCAGATGGCGCACAGCCTGACATCCCAAGGTGGGAAGGGCAGATTTCTGAAGGTCGTTTCTGAGGGAAGCTGGACGAGACAGCGAGACGGGCTCTGCATCTCACCTCTTCTCTCCAGTGTCTCAGATCCACCAGCGTTCACTAACATCGTATTTTAAAAAAAAGAAAAAGACCTGCTGGGAGGCTGGGTGGTGGCACAGTTGGTTGAGCACACACATTCCAGGGCACAATCACCCGGGTTCAAGCCCCCGGTCCCCACCTGCAGGGGGAAAGCTTCACAAGTGGTAAAGCAGGGCTGCAGGTGTCTCTGTCTCCCTCTCTATTTCCCCCCTTCCTCTCAATTTCTGGCTGTTTCTATCCAATAAATAAGTAAAGACGATAATAAAAAAATATTTTAAAAAATTTTAAAAAAATTTGCTGGCAGACAGAGGAAACAAAGGTGTTCATCCAGCCAGAACGTTCACTTCTCCAGGAGGTGGGTGTTCTGGAACCTTCCCCGAGACGATGCTGTGCTCTTATTTCCTGTTAATACTCAAGGAGGCACCCTTCTGGGACATTCTCACACTCAGACCTTGCACTGCTAACACCATAACCCTGCAAATCTTAGGGAAAGACCCTTTTTGAAATTGGGACACCAGGCTCTGAGCAAAGCACCAGGGACAGCCTTCCAACTTGGTTCTGAAGGCTGAAACTAAAATCTGAGGACATTAGAAAGGTCCCTGGATGGATGCTGCTGACTGACCTGCTTGTGTGTTCCTGGGAAGCCTGGAAGGCCTCTGGATGTGGGGCCTTGTGGGAGTGGCTCAGAGATCTGAGAAGGAGACAGCAGAAGAACCCAGGAGAAAGCAGCACGGTTCCGACAGCTCTGAGGTGACGCCAGTTGTAACGGAGCAGGGGATTCCCGCCTAGGGCATGACGGCAGGCTGGGCTAACTGGACGTGTGGCTCAGTGGTCACCACCTTCAAGTCTGCACGCATATGTTCACTCAAGCCACACACCAAAGTACCGTTTGCCCCCTATTCTTTATCGCTTTTTTTTTTTTTTTTTTGCCAGAATGGTAACATTAAGTGGTGTCCTTCTGAGAAAAAAAATGGTTTTTGTTGAGAGGTGTCTTTGGTTGTCTCTGTCCCCTCTCCCCCCCATGTCTGCACAGACTGTCACATGGCCAGGGGACTAGCAAACTGAGAACTAATGCTGAACGCCTGCACAGAGCAACGCAAACACCTCCTGGCCCTGTCTCCAGCAGGGCTGCAAACTCCTTTCTTGATGCAGAAATGGCTTCCCTAAGGTCCGAGGCAGCCCGGCTCAGTCCTGACTGCAAGATGAGGCAGCGGATGTAGGCTCAGCCTTCTGTCTCCTGCTCTCCTCAGGAAGGAAGCTCGGCTCTGAGATGCTAAGAGCTTTTGTTTCACAAGCAGGTCTGCTGCCTGAAAATAAGCTTCCTCTTTCTAAAAGGAAATAAGTAAATAAATAAATGAACTTATTTTTATAAATAAAGACCTTTTACTTAGCAGAGCAGCACAAGAGTCTCCCCTTGCTTCACCATCTCCTTGATTTCTGTCTCCCTGAGCCTCTTTTAGTCCCAAGGTCCTCACACCTGAAAGCAGCTCTCTTCCTACTGCTTTTTGATCAAAACCAACCTCTCGAAATTAAACCAAAATGCTTACAAGCTGACAAGTGAAGATGAGAAATGCCTTGCTTGTCCACGTCGACCTGCGGGTGAGGGTGCAGCCTCCACATTGTCAGGATGACTCAAACACATGGGATATGCAACCCAGCCGCTGCCTCCAGGCAGCTGTCGGACTCCTCCCAGGCCGTCGTGCAGATGCCCAGAACAGGGCGGGGCTCCTGGTCCTGCAGGCACCACCCCAGTCCCTGCTGCAAGGAGACTCCACCATTTTTCTAGTTCCCCCAGCTTCCTAGTAACCTCCACAAAGACCCCAGAAGCAGGTCTACGCTGACGCCCGTGTACCCAGTCCAGTGTTCCCAGCAGACAGGGTGGCAGGTCCTGAAGTGAAGGGACAAGCACAAGGAACCTCCCTGGAGAAGAAATGTGAGAAGCAGCTTTGCTTATTTATAGCTGTCTCTCTTGGTTGAAGCTTCTCTCTCTTTGCACTAACAGGCCTCGAGTCTTACGGTCTGCAGGCAGAGTGCTCCGCCATGCTGCTTGCCCATGAGTCAGCAGGCCGACAGCCAGAGTCAGGGGACCAGGCGCTGCCTCCCAACACACCCGTTTCCCTAACCTGACTCCATTCTTTTCCAGAATCACCTCTCAGCTGTTGCTGTTGGGTCTCGGGACTCGCATTGCAATCCTTCTCCCTCCAGCTCAGTGTGGAAGCACAGCCTTCCCAGCTCAGTGCACTGGCCGGCGGTCGAGGTCCCCTCCTCAAAGAGCAGCTGCTGGCCCCCAGCCCCCTCTGCAGGCTGCAGGTCTCAGGGTGACCCCCCCCCTCAGCGCACAGGCCAGGCCGGCCATGCTGCTCACTCAAATCACTGCACCCAGAGGAAGATGTGCTCTATTCCAAGGGCTGTTTCCTCCACTCTCATGGACATGCCAAAAGGGGGTTGGGGGGGGGAGACAACCTACAGTCCTCTTTCTTTTTTTCTTTCTTCCTTCCTTCCTTTCTTGATGAAGGAAGGCAGTAGTCAATGAATACAAGTCGCTCAAAGGAAGAACAGCAACCAAGAACCACAAGACCACGATCGTGCTCCGGCTCAAAATATGAGTTTTCAATAGCGGTGTCAGTACCATGGACTCACAGCAGTCACCTCAAAATGCACATGTCATTAGCTTTGAACAACTTCGCCCCAAACTGAATTATTTCCCGTCTTTTCCTTTCTTTCTTTCTTTCTTTCTTTCTTTCTTTCTTTTTTTGCATGATTCAGCACTTTCAGTACTAATTTCTCTCAAGAAGTCAGGTAGAAGAGAAATTTTTCTCGGCACCTTAAGCCCTCACACACTCTGGGGGTGGGACTGGAGATGGGTGATAGGTGTCCCCGGACTGCAGCGGGGACCCTCAAGGACATCCCACCCCCGGACCCCGCACCCCCCTCCTCGGGCCTCGAACCTGCTCCGGGGTGGAGTGACCCTCTGCAGAGCCCCGCACCAACTCGGGCTCATCCTGGGACCCGTGCACCCCATGCACCTGTGGTCCTGGCCGGCCGGGTCCTCCCGGCTCCGTGAGGGTCTCCCGGCGGCAGGACTTCCCCCCGGACCCGCCCACAGGCGGCGAGACCTCCGCCTCACCCCGCACCTTGGCTGCGCGGGGCCCCGCGTCCGCGCCCCGGCACCGCACCTCCCGCAGACCCCGCTCCCCGGCACCGCAACTCCTGCAGACCCCGCGCCCTGGCACCGCATCTTCCGCAGACCCCGCGCCCCGGCACCGCATCTCCGGCAGACCCCGCTCCCCGGCACCGCACCTCCCGCAGACCCCGCGCCCCGGCACCGCATCTCCGGCAGACCCCGCTCCCCGGCACCGCACCTCCCGCAGACCCCGCGCCCCGGCACCGCATCTCCGGCAGAGCCCCGCGTTCGCTCCCCGGACCCGGCACCTGCCCTGCCCGCCGGGTCTCCGCTCGGACCCCGAGCTGCGCCCCCGCGCCGCACACTCACCTGCGGGCTGCGCCGGCTCTGGCGGGCGGGCTGCGCGAAGCTGCGGCGCAGGGAGGCCGGGCGGGGCCATTTGTAGGCTCGCAGCCGCTCCCGCCGCCCAGGGCGCAGGGGGGCGGTCAGGTGACGGAGACCACCCCCCCCCCCCCGGCCCCGAGCCCCTGGCGCGCGCTGATTGGAACCCCCGCCGCAGAGGGCGGGCACGTGACCGCCGCAGCCCCCCGCCCCGCCCGCGCCCCCCCTCCTCGCGGAGATGCCGGGACGCCGCGGAGCGCACAGCCGGGCAGCTGACAGCCCCGGAGGGTGGGCGCCCCCGGCCCGGGACCGCCGCACACGCGCCCGCGGGTGGGCTCGCTGGTGCAGACCCCGCCGCTCCCTGGGCGCGCGCGGCGTGGGTGCGCGCTCGGCTCCGCAACCGCACTGGGTGGGCGGGCGGCTGGGTGCGCTGGGCGGGGGCCCGTGGGTGCCCGACACAACTGCAGACAACGCCCGGTCCCAGGCCCCAGGGACCCCCGCCCACGGGGACCGCCGCCCACCCCGCACACGTCTGCCGGCTGCTGGGGCGGGTCCCGGGGGGCTGCGGGCGAGGGGAGGGCGTGGGCGGCCCGGGACGCGAACCCGGGTCTCAGCCTCCGCCTCCGGGAGCTCCAGGCCCCCCACCAAGGTCGCGCTCCAGCGAGAGGCGGCGGGCGGACTAGCAGGGGCGCGGTGCGGGGTGCGTGGGAGGGTGGGGCCGCGGAGGAACACCCAGCGCACCCAGCACCCCGCACCCACCCAGCTGCACCCGGCCCGCCCGGCCAGCCAATGGGCTCCGCATTCCGCTCCGCAGGCTGCAGCCCCCCGACCCCTCCCCGGGGCCCTCCCCCAGGCTGCAGCCCCCCGACCCCACCCCGAGGCCCTCCCCCAGGCTGCAGCCCCCCGACCCCACCCCGGGGCCCTCCCCCAGGCTGCAGCCCCCCCGACCCCTCCCCTGGCTGCAGCCCCCCGATCCCATCCCGGGGCCCTCCCCCAAGCTGCAGCCCCCCGACCCCTCCCCAGGCTGCAGCCCCCGACCCCTCCCCTGGCTGCAGCCCCCCGACCCCATCCCGGGGCCCTCCCCCAGGCTGCAGCCCCCGACCCCTCCCCTGGCTGCAGCCCCCGGATCCCACCCCGGGGCCCTCCCCCAGGCTGCAGCCCCCGACCCCTCCCCTGGCTGCAGCCCCCCCGACCCCACCCCGGGGCCCTCCCCCAGGCTGCAGCCCCCGACCCCTCCCCCGGGCTGCAGGCCCCCAGGAGACGGGAATCCGGAGGAAATGCGGAATCACGTTCTCGGTGCGGGTGGCCGCGTCTGCGCCAGTTGCGGCGACACGTGGGCACCGCGGTCTGGGCGTGGGCCCTGCGTCGGGCGGTTCAGTGGTCAGTTCGAGGTCACTATCTACCTGAAGAGCAGTCTCTGCTGGGTGCTGTCAGACTTGTGCCCAGGGGAGTCGTCCCTGGTCTGGGCGAGGACGCGGCTCACCTGCCGCCGGGCGCCCCGGAAGGAGGCCAGAGGGTCCCTGCCCCGGTGCGCGCCCAGGTCCCCGCGGGGGTCGGCTAGGAGACAAGCCCCCACCCCGGGGTGCTGCCCCTGCCCCCTGGTTTCACCGGGGTAGTGACACGCGACCAGCAGGTTCTCCCCAAAGGGGAGACCCCGCCAGGGCCGCTGCGCAAGCACCTCAGGGAGCCGCCCAGCCGGGCGCGCAGCAGCCCTGGATAGCCGGGTGGGGCGGGGGCGGCCATGCACGGGGGGGCGTGTGAGTGCGTGAGTGTGTCTGTGTTTGTCTGTCCGTCCCATTTCTCCAAGCCACAGCTGTTGGCGAAACCGCATCCCTGAAGCTCAAGTCCGCAGGGAGAGGAAGGCGGGGGGGGGGGGGGTGACAGGAGGAGAAGCTGCTTCAGTGCGGGCGACCCCAACACGCGGGACCCGCGGGCGCCGGGGCCGGGCCTGGCCGGGGCGGAGGTGCTCGCGGCTGAAAGGCCCCAACACACGCGGGCACCCCCACCACGCTGGCCCGGGGTCCCGAGGCTGCACCCCGCGGGGAGGGCGGCTCATCCGGAGTCGGAGTCGACCGGGCGGGTCTTTCGCGCCGACCCGCTTCTCCGGGACTGGAAGCCCCGGGAGCCTGAGCCCACAGAGCCCGACTCGACCCCCGGGAGACTCTTGAAATCTTCAGCTCAGGACCATTTCTGCCGCACATGCTTTGTCTTGCGCTCTGCGGACTGCTCGGTGCGCTGGGACGCTGCTGGGCGTGGGGGGGGGGCAGGGTGGCGGCCTCGGTCGTCCCGGGCTCTGCCCTTGAACACGCAGAGGAAGGCGGGGCCGGGGAGCCCAGCGGGTGCTGTGACCGCGGGGTGCGGGGCGGGCGGCTGCCCGGGACCCGCGCTCTTTGTGTACCGGGCGCCCAGGTGAGAAGATGCAGGACCCGCGGGCGGGGCTGGGGGGGGGGGCTTAGCCCAGGGTGCGCGCAAGTCTGCGGGGTCGCCCGGGGCGCGGCGGGCTCGGCACCCCCCCCCCCCCGCCCCGCACCCCGGGCTCGGAGAATTCGCCATCGGCATTTTCCGCGTCTGGACCGACCGCAGCGCAGTGAGGCCCCGCTCCAGGGCCCGCAGGGACCCGAGGTGGGCATGGTTGGCGCTCCGTTTCTTTACCTCCCCACCGGGGCGCCGGCCCTCAACCCGGGGTCTCCGCACAGCCATTGTGTTCTCCGCGCCCAGCTCCCGGGCCTGACTGACGCCGGGGGCGGCCGGAACTCCAGGCAGGTCCCTGGAGGTGTGGGCGGCGAGCGGGCGCGGCTTGGAGCCAGGCCCGTGCCGGGAAGGAAAGGCCGGGTTACCCGGGAGGCCCGGCTCCGCTCTCAGCTGCGCGCCCCACACGGCTCGGCCTCGGACACCCGCCCTCGCTGCCCGCCATGCCCAGGTCCCCGCGGCCACCCCTTCGCTCTGCTGGAACCCGCCAGTGTCTTCGGCTGCCCCCGCCTCCTCCCAAGGGACCCCTCTCCGTGGCTCTTTATGCCACCCCGGCAGGAAGCGGCGCCGCAGCAGCCCGCCAGTCCCGGGAGACCCCCGGGTCCCGCCACACCTGAGTCGGGGGCCGCCCCACCCCCGCCCCTCGCTCTCCCGGCGGCCACCTCGCCAAGGGGTCGCACCCGGCACCCAGTGTGCTGGCCGGGGCCGGGGGCGCAGGGCAGTGACCCCCCAACCCGGCGCCCACCCACATGGAGCCCGCGACCTCCGGCGCTAGTCTCCCGAAGGGTGCCCACCCCGCCAGGGTTTGGCCAGCTGGAGACCAAGTCAGGGGGCTCCACGCAGCGCCACGGGGAAGAGGCGCGCAGACAGCGCCTCCCAGCGCCCGCGTGTCGCCGACCTTGTCCCTGGCCTGCCGGCGTCCGGCCCGCCCCTCTGCCCGCCCGCACCCACTCATTATTCTTGTGGGCAGCCCCGGCCTGGGGTGCTCCCCGGGCTGGGCCTCTGGGATCTGGCCGCCCCCACCCTCGTGCCTCTGTCTGCGCCCCAAGTGTTGGGGTCTGCACCTCAGGTGTTGGGGTCTGTGCCCTGGTGTTAAGGTCTGCGGCCCTGGTATAAAGGTCTGCGCCCATGGTTTTAAGGTCTGCGTCCTTAGAGTTGGGGTCTGTGCCCCGGGTGTTAAGGTCTGCGCCCCTGGTGTTGGGGTCTGCGCCCCTGGTATAAAGGTCTGCGCCCCTGGTGTTGGGGTCTGCGCCCCTGGTGTTGGGGTCTGTGCCCCTGATGTTGGGGTCTGAACTGCCTCTGCCAACCCAGATGGGCCCTGGCCTGTGCCCCACGCTGCGCGCCCTGCCCTGGTCATCCAAATTCACCTTTCCTTGGGGACGGTCGGCTTCAGTCAGTGCACCCAGGCTGCTCAGCCGCCCTCCTGGAGGTGCAACAGGAAGGCTTTCCTGAGGTGCCATCCCAGGGACTCAACGCAGCTGGTGGCCAGGGAGGCACAGCCTTCACACCCCTTTCTTTTCACTGCAGCATGGGTGCTCACTGCACACACACACATGCACACACACTCACACATGCACACACACACACACGCACGCACACTCACACATGCACTCACACATGCACACACACGCACTCATACATGCACACACACTCACACATGCACACACACACACGCACGCACACTCACACATGCACTCACACATGCACACACACGCACTCATACATGCACACACACTCACACATGCACACACACATGCACGCACACTCACACATGCACTCACACATGCACACACGCACTCATACATGCACACACACTCACACATGCACACACACTCATACATGCACACACACATGCACACACACTCACACATGAACACACTCACACATGCACACACACATGCATACACAGTCACACATGCACACACTCACACATGCACACACACAAAGGCACACGAGACACATACACACATACACACACACACACACACACACACACACACACTCACACACTCTCCTCACTCACACACTGCCAGGAGAGCAGGACATGTCTCCCTCAGCCCCCAGCCCCACAGTGCAGAAGTGAGCGAGTAGCACTTAGCAGCAAGGTATAAATGTGTAAATCAGCTTTCTGCCTCTCTCTCTCTCTCTCTCTCTCTCTCTCTCTCTCGGCTTCTTAAAGAGCCACCTGTTCAAAACCAGGAAAGTGTAGAAGCATGGCCGCCTTGAAAATGGCCAAGGATCTGCCATGAGTGGAGCCATTTCCACACTGGTCGTCACAAACTACAGCTCTGTCATGACTAGGATGTTGGCATGGACGTGACCCACTGATCCTACCTGCATTTGCCCAGTGTCTCTCTCTGTCTCTCTGTCTCTGTCTCTCTGTCCCACGTGTGGGCTCAGACTCACCACCATAGTCAAGATGCAGATCTGTTCTGTCTCAGTCAACCCCTTCTCGTTGCCCTCGGGAGACACATCTGTGTGGGGATTGCCGACCCGAGAGCCAGCAGTCTGTTTTAACTGCTGTTGGTCACCCCAAGGAGAGGGCAAACGGGTCATCACACAGCGGTGTCATGGGGCCTGGTTCCCATGTGCGGTTCCCAGGTCGCTGTGCCTGTCGCTCATTTGGCCTTAGTGGGTAGTATTCCGTAGCGTGGATGCATCGCAAAGGAGGTGGCAGACCTGCCTCACCACTTGTGAATCGACACCCCCGCAGGTGGGGCCGGGACCTCGAACCTGGATCCTTGCGCTGGTCTCTGATTTCGCACTGCGTGTGCTTAACTGGGTGCACCACAGCCCGGCCCCTGGCCCGTGTTCTTCTCACAACTGGGTCACTGTCTGGTCCAGAGTGTCTAACTGACTCCATCCTGCCGTCCTCCTCCCCGGTGGCACTTGGAGGTGCCCTGCTTCTCTCGGGGTGAGCGTCAGTCACTTAGCTTGCTTGCTGGCGCTCACACGAGGTGAATTCCAGCAATGAAGGTAAACCACCGGTTCTCTCTCACTCGCTCAAGAGATGACATGAAATAGAGACAAGAGACACTGGGGAGAATTGAGGCACTCAAGTTTAATTGGGGTGGGCTTGGGTTTAAATAGGGTTTCAGACAAAGAACATTTTTCAAATACATCAGAAATTACAGGTTTCTTAAAGGTCAGCTTGCCCCTATGGTAGGGGGCTGGTATAACAAGAATTGATGCAGATACATAAAGGTCAAGACAATTATTCTCCATGATGCAAGCAACTTAATTATCCAAAGGTATTTGAGAGAAACACAGGGGTTAAACCAGCAGGGTGAGATAGAGAGAAGATAAATAAGCTTAATAGATATCAGAAGGCTATAAGGAAATAACGTTTGTAGTTTTACTGACTGAAGTCAAGGAGGTGTCTGATGGAGTATGCTTTCTCTCGTGATCAAAAGTGAGGTGACTGTGTGAATTCTGGGTGACTATGTGAACTTTAAATGAACCTTAAGGCAGGCAGCCATGTGGCCTGCAGTTAATGGGGAGAAGCAGTGAGGTTTCTGTGGGCTTGAGAGTCTGAAAGGGAAGAACTAAGTCTGAGAGACAGTTTTTCCCCTTTGCTCATCTCGGTGAGAGAGACTAACAAGGGGGTGTCTTCTCAGACCTCCATCCAAGGATGGGGGGAGTTTTCCCTAAGCTCTATCAAGCTCACACAGAGGCCCACACTTGCTGTGTTCTAAATGTGCATTTCTCGGACCATCAATGACCCTGCTGTTTCTCTGCCTGCTGACTCCTCACCTTGACCCCCTTCTTTGTTAATAAATGTTTGTTTACACCTTTTGCCTATTTCCTAGAGGTTTTTTTTTTTTCCCATTACATTTTGAGAATCCTTTTAATGTTCTTAGTGGAGGTGTGGCATCAGAGGGTACGTGTGCGCCTGTGAGGCTTCCCTGCACCATCCAGACATGTCAGCACTTCCAAGCTTTCTGCTGCTCCCTTATTTCTGTTAAGATC